>NC_084588.1:10429428-10634428 GCF_033807715.1 Cololabis saira | reverse complement strand
AAGCAGCCTGCTCACTCCTCAAGTAAGGAGGAGACTTGAGCTCAGTGTAGGAACTCCCGGGGTTGGTAGAGGGAGCAATGCCCAGGACTGACTTAGGTAGGAGCACTGGGTGATAAAATGGGGGGAAAAATCGGGATTAAAAAAAAAAAAAAAGTTGTTTTTTTTTTTTTTTAAATCGATACTTGGATTTATGTATCGATAATCGTTCCTACACATGCATATCGATAAAATATCGATATATCGATATTCTTAACCCACCCCTACGATCTACTACCCAAAAGTTCTGCTGTCATCCTTGTGGGTCTCATGCTTGACTTGTTTTTTTCTGTTTAAAAAAATGAATATAAACCCATTATTGATGCTGACATTTATATTTGTATCCGCCAGTGACGTCTCTCCTCTTATATAATAGTTTCTACTGAACGCTGCGGTAAATCCGGGAGACTGATGTGAGCAGAAGCCCCCGTCAGTCACCAGTGCGGCTGGAGAGACTGAAAACAGCCCGACACTGACGTCTGTTACAGATATTTGCCATCGTGACGCCTGTAGGCCTCCGGTTCTGTGAAATGTAAGAGCAGGAAAAGCAACTGACGACCCAAGTGGGAAAAAAAAACAGCAATCTCTGATCCCTCTTGGGGACATGGTGCAGGCCGGTCTCGTCCCAAACGGTCCCCTGTGCTGGTTATTTCCAGCAAGTCCACAAATCTCCAGGTTGTCACAATGTTCCCATTTGCGGGGTGGCCCTCTCCATCAGGCCTGACAGAGACGACGGAGGCAGACCGGCCACCGGGCCGGCGGCGCTCATCCCTCAGATACAGACACTGCTTCATCCTGAGATCCGTCATCCTCCCGTCCTGACCCCACCCTGACAAATCTACCCATCCACAGAAATTCCTCCATCTTCCAGCCTCTCTCCCGCTTTATCACCGTGGTGTCCTCCACCCCGCATCCATCTGTTAGTCGACCCGAAGCTCCGCAGCGCCGGTGACGGAGAAAGGCTGTCAGAGAGCGGGACTCCTCTGGAGAAATGTGAAGGCTGGTGCTTTCAGTCACACCGACCTTTAACACGCACCTCAGCTCCAGGCAAACCCCTCTCGGAGGTTATAAATCCTTAAAAAAAAACCCTAGTTTGATGTGTTTGCTGCTTTAATACACTTGCCTGACATCAGTTACGGTTGACACCGCTGATGTGGACGCCCTGGATGGGAATTAATTCCTGCTTTGGAGGAGTTTAAGTATCTGGAAGCAGAAGTGAGCGAAAGTGGCAACTGGGGCGTAAAGGGGTGTGTTGTGGCGAAGAGAAGCGAGTTCAGCAGAAAGGCAAAGCTCTCCATTAACCCGTCCCTCTACGATCCGGCCGTCACCCGTGGCCGTGAACTGTGGGTATCGACCCGAAAGAATTAGGTCGCAAATACAACGATCAAAAACGTGCTTCCCCTGAAGGTCAGCTGGTCTAACGTGCAGCGATCGGTGGTCCGGTCACTGCCCCTCCCCATGTGAAAGGGGGGGCTGAGCTGGTTCAGGTGTTGGGTCGGGACGCCCTCCAGATTCTTCCCTGGGGACCTGCCTCGGTCGGGCCTCACAGGATGAGTCTCCCCTGACCTCCGTGTTAAGATGTCCAACCTGACAGCAGAGAAGCAGCAGCTTTGCTGTGTAAAAGCACCATTTCACACCTGTAACACCCTAGGGCGGGATGTTTCTACCAGATGGATGGATAAATGGATCATATTCATGACTGTAAATCCATGTTTGCAACATTTATATAAGAGGTCAGTGCCTTGAGTTAATAACAGCCAGAGAAGCTAAAGCATCACAAGACAACAGAGTTCTGTGGTTTCCTCGGTGCTGCTCGTCGGTGCTACTTCAGACTTCTGTAACGCTTGAGAAGCAATCATCAGCATAAACAAAGTGACTCTGAACTGAAGCTACTTGAAGCTATTGAGTATCGAGTTCCACATGAAAGGCTCTTATTGTGGGACAAACAGGACTGCGGCCAATTAGGCCTGACCTCGCATCGGGGAGCATCAATGGGCCACAAGGAGCCGTCTCATCTGGCTGGGAGCGTTTAGCGGCTGCTTCCAATTCAGACGGCAGCTGGCAGGGAGACCGAGTCTGACGACAGATGGGCAGCACTCACACCAGCGAGCAGTCGCTCAGGAGCGGGACGGCCGAGCTAAGCACCGCCGTTCAGCCAGTGGGCGCTTTTACTCAAATACGTCGATGACAGTGAATAAAACCAACGACCTCTGAGCAGCGCAACACACCACCTCCTCAGTTCAGGACCTTCACAGACCCACATGCAGACTTTTTGGTCCACTTGGCCAAAAAGGTTCTGAATCATTAAAACCTTTGAACCCATCGGTCTGAAGTGAAGGGTCATTTTAGGTCTATATAATAATTCTCTAAGAAACTGATCAATGGATTTGTCTGGTGGTTCGATTTGTGATGAGTATAATTTACAGTAAAAATCTCTAAAAACTGAATTTATTGAACAGGGATCATGCGTAATCTTCCCTGATTGGTCCTTAATGGATGTTATAGTTGTTTTTTCCTTTTTTACTTTTGATTGATTGGCTAAATATCTCCCTGATCTGTTGGCATGTGCAAAGTTCTCCAGACGAAGCCTTTGTTCTAGAAACTGCGTTTTTGTGTCAATTATTTTATTTAATTCTATCTTAGTTTTCCTTATTCTATTAAGGATATGTTTGTCTGCAAAGGTCTCCTCTAACGCTTTAATTTCACATTCTAATCCCTTTGTTTTTAAATTTTCTTTCTTTTTCTTATCTGAAGGAAATTATTTTGCCTCGCATTACTGCTTTTCCTGCTTCCCACAGAACACTTGCTAATGTTTCCGGTTGATCGTTGTTTTGAAAATAAGTGTCCCATTCTTTTTTGAAAGAATTAACAAAGTCGGGGTCTTTAAGCAATGATGTATTAAATCTCCAATTTCTGGAAGCTGGTACACTTCCCTTCTTCACCAGAGTGAAAGAACTGGCGCATGATCGCTGATAGTAATAGTATGGATTTTGGATGCTGAGAAGTGTTTGATGATGCTTCTTTTGTGATGCATACATAGATATTTTATGTTTATATTGTTATTATATTGCGTTTGTAATTCTTGTGCTCTTAACCGCCGTATTGCTCAAGGCACTCGCGAAAAAGATTTTAAATCTCAAGAGATTCTTTCCCTCGGTTAATTAAATAAAAACAGTTGTTTCTATTAAGCCATTAACAACCCAAATCAACAAAGAACCTTTTCTCTGTTTTCTGTCCCAACTAATTCATTGCATCATCTGTCAAGCCCCGCTCACAAACACAGCTAAGCCAATGGCTGCCGAATATCAGTTCCCCAGGGATCAGAACTCGGACATCTGTAGCTTCAACTCCGCAGGAAAAACACTGGAGATCCTGAACTCCCATCCGTTTGTGGAGCTAAAAAAGATGTGTCTGGAGTTCTGGTTATACTGATGTGATGTTAAGACTTCAAATCTGGTTCTAATCTGGTTCTAAGAAAGATTTAAGGTCCCGTAGTACTACCATGTCAGATCTACTTTAAACTTCAAACTTTATTTATTTATATTGCACCTTTCATACAGGTAAAATGCAACACAAAGTGCTTTACATGACACTTGCGGTGTATTATTACTGCAGATATGAAGTTCAGCAGTGCGTCAGCCGTGCATCTATACTTCTAATCCTGCATTTCCTAAACGTCAGCACATCTACACTACAACAATGTGACTTTTTTTTAAATATCACTTCAGTAACTTTGTAGAAATCAGCAGTATGCGCCACAGTTGCAGAAAAGAAATCATTCAGCTTCAGACGATGACCTTTGCTAAATTTCTGCACTTCTGCTCCAGAGGGAGCTGCATGCTGGGAGTTGAGGAGCTGGCATCACGCCATTGGTCAATGATGTATGTGTTAATCCCTTTTTCATCTACTCTTCCAGCTGTGGCCTCTCCAGCTGTGAAAGGCACGTACGCGACGGCGTGCATGTGCGGGATGTGCAGCGCGTTGCCTTTGTCACTTCCTAGCGTCTAATTGGCTCCTCCACGACGCCAATCAACGAGCAACCAGCAAATGATGACATCATCGCCATGACTGCCTTTCAGACTCGGAAGAAGTATCATCACAGCTCATCCCAGTCGTCCTTCCTCCTCTTTTTATCCCCGTTTTAACAACTGCTCAGACTTTTCATTGATTTAAATGATCAACTTCTCCACATCCTTTGTTCTCATCTTTTGTTCTTGTGTATACAACTCTTATTTTTTGTTATTACAAGCTCTGTGTGTTATATTCCCCTCCTCCATCCTGGATTTTCCACCATCCCCTCCCCCCGTCGCTGGCCTTTATTCCTCCTCCACCAAGCGTGCCTCCGCCCCCTCCTCTTTTACTCCATCCACTCCCTGGCCCCGCCCACCTGCCGCTCCAGCTCCGGATCCACTCGCAGCGCCGTCTTTGTCTCGGCCCCCCGCGGCTGTGTTTGTGTGTGATGAGCGCGGCTGGCGGGAGTCCAGAGCCGGAGGAGGCCGCGTGAATCTGCTGGGTATTTTTAGCAGAGCCCAGGACTCTCCTGGTGTCTCCAGCTTGCTCCTCGGAGAGTCCCGAGCAGCTGACCCGCCGGGGCCAACCTCCCCCCCCGACTCCCACCAGTTATCATCACGCAAGTCCTTCACCTGGAAATCAATTAGCTCAGTCTGGCTGCAAATACAAGGGCTCAATGACACTAATCCAGAGATCAATGTGAACACGGTTACACCGGCGGATGCTAAAAGCTATGTGACAGGGGAGTTGATTAGTCTGCAACTCTTTGATCTTTTTATATTTCTGCTTTAAAATGACCAGAAGCTTTTCGGGGGAAAACGATCAGATTTCGTGAACAGCGGGAGGACGTGAACACCTGTCAGAGGGATGATGGTCTGCAGGACTGGGACACCTCAGCGTCCGGCCTCAGACATGTTTGTGGAAGTAAATCCCGATCAAAGCAAAGGAAGACTGCAACTAGCAGCCAGCAGAACAGTGATTGTTGTCTTTTTTTCTAGTCTACTCATAAATTTGCTCCTTTTGCTACCTTTCAATGGAACCTGCAAAGTCTTTTACTGTCCTTGCATTTAAACATGAAGGCAAGGCCAGTTATTTATCACAATTCAACACAAGGTAATTCAAAGTGCTTTACATCGACATTAAAAGTGGCAAGACATAATTAAACAGTAAAAACAAATAAAATGAAATAAAATGATACGAAAAGCTAAAAGCTAAAATAATAAAAAACACAAGTTGTTAAAAAGTAAGGACAGTAGAGTTCAGCAGGTACATCTCATTCTTACAATGGCAAGAATTACGTTTCTATACGGTCAAAACGTACAGACCGGGTCAAATACAGTATTACAAAAGTAATCTGTAACAATTCGTATGGTGAATTAAACCAATTGACAATTCTATGCCACAATGCCTGTTTCCAGGTCTTATTTCACACAACTGACGAGAATTACGTTTCTATACGGTCAAAACGTACAAAGACCGGGTCAAATACAGTATTACTAAAGTAATCTGTGCCGATTCGTGCGGTGAATCAGACACATTTGACAATCCTACGTCACAATGCCTGCATTCAGAGCTTATCCATCACTAGCGTAACTTTGTGCGGTTTTCAAAAATCATAAGTATTTAATATAAGAGTACGCTTCAGTAAACAGTTCACAATTAAACAGTAAATAACAAATAAAGTGAAATAAAATGAGAAAAGAGGTAAAATACTAAAAATTGCAAGTTGTTCAAAAGTAAGGGCAGTAGAGTCCAGCAGGTAAGTATTTAATTTAAGAGTACCTTCAGTTAACAGTAATGTTTTTAGGCCTGATTTAAAGGAGCGGACAGTTTGAGCAGACCTCAGGTCTACTGGTTTCTTCCACAGGTGAAGGTGAAAGAAGGTGAAAAGAAGGTGAAACTCCATCCACCTCGGCCTTCCAAGAACAAAATATGTTTCCAATAAGGCGGTAACACAACTATGAGCTGGGCATATTCCACGTTTGAAACTGCGCCTGCGTCTCTCAGCCACCAGGGGCAGTGATGCTATACTCCAAAACGTGTGTCAGGCACGAACACCTGAACAAGAACTTTTTTGGCCTTCAACTTTGAGACTCTTTTTAGTTTAAATTGAGAAATTTGAGACTGCATGAGTTTCATGTCCGTATCCGACAACTCCTCATGTACCCATGTACGACAAGGTGTCAGCTGACAGGTGAGTCACACCACCACCTGCCCACCAGCTGACACCTGGAAACACATGAAATAATATCATCCATGTTTAATAAAGCAGGAGGGAACTAAACAACTTTCCAGGGTAAAAATGTAAAAGAAAACAGGTAACGCTAATTAACTTCAGCCAGACAAAAACTGACAGTGTTACAAGATCAGTGCCCCCCCACAGTCACAGACACGGGAGGTCGGTGGTTTCCAGTCCACCTGGTGGACCTGCAGCACCGCAGACACACCGACCGACGGGGAACTCCTGCAGCTCTGAGAAGTGTTGGAGGGAGGATGGGGGGGTTCTTAGCCTGAGGGACAAAAGCTGCATCAACGGGGTCAAGCAAGTGGATTTGACGTGGTTTATCTCCTCCATCCTCCACCGCCAACCCCCCATCAACCACCCAGTATCTGTGTTACTGTGCCTGAGGACTGGAAGGGGGAGAGAAGGGAGGATGAATAGATGACTGGAGCCTGGGAGTGGCTCTTATGGGAGGGAGTAGATAATTACTTCTTTTTGATAAAAAGTACCATTTTATTTCCAAACGGTAACTGAGCCAGGGACAAATCTGGATTTTTTTTTGAATGCTTGACAGAACAGATCTGGTATTTAAAGTCAGTTCCAGCTCAAAAACTGTGACATTACGCAACAACGCCACTATTTGGAGGCCGTGTGAGTCTGAAAATATGGAGATGGAGGTGTGAACCTCCTCCTCCTCCTCAATTCCTCCACCGAGCATCATGACTGTCACTTTGACACAGCTCTCTGGAGCTGCCACCGCTACATTTCAACCAGGTTCAGGTCTGGACTCCAGACTCTTCTGGTGTACAGGGGAGTTTGTGGTTGGCTTGATGAGTGCAAGGTGCCCAGGTCCTGTAAAACAAGCCCATGTCCTCATATGTCCACCACAGTGTTTTAAACTGGCTCTGAGCCTTAGAGCCATCTGTTTTGCTCGTGTTTCTTCAAACATTGTGCAGGGTATCAAGTCCAGACAAATCACGTTTGGCCTCCAGGCTTTGAAATCTAGAAGTACAATGGAAAATTTAAATTTGCTTTGCAGGTACGTGTAGCTGTCATTACTTGGAGCTTCTTAACAAGGCCCAAAAGTCAAGAAAGAGCCCATCAATCCCGTCTATCCCTGTAGAGAGAGTCTCTGGGTGGGGTTAACACAGTTAGCTGCACTGGTAGCTACGTGGGACTTGGGGGTGGGTGTCTCCTCGTTTGGACGTCACGTCCTGCAACTTGCTATCGAGGTGAGATCGGAGGAGCCCGATGCCAGCGGGTTCTCAGCGGTCCGGGATTCTGGCTTAAATTCTGCTTCCTTTCAATGTCATTACGTTGCTGTCTCTCTCACTCCATCAATCTCTCTCTGCCGCTGACTCATTTCTGGCACTCTGAATACTTCACCTTGTCCGTTGCCCTGATCGGTCACTGACCAACTGCATGAAAAGGCGGTCTGATAACCAACCGTAGGATGGGAGGAAGTATGGGTCGTCATCAGACCTACACCGTTCTGGATGTGGCTCTGATCCGTCAGGCTGGTTTTCTCCACCGTACTGGTTCTTATGGTTCTTCTTATTGTGCCATCGTGGACATTAACACCTAACTGTGCTGCATTTCTCGGAGACTTGCACGGTCTGATCTTGAGTTCGACCTTGGGATGAATTTGCTGGGACAAAAGCTCTCCACTTGTGAATAATCCTTCTCATTGTGAAAAGCTAAACTCCAGATTGTTTGGAAATGGTTTTATAACCCTTTCTTGATTAATTTCAACAATTGACCTCTCAGTAAGCCCCGCCCCCCCCCCTTAGTTACTGTTGCTAACTCAGTCTGTCAGTGTTTACAGTTTTACAACGGTTACTGTCTGTGTAAAACATTGTTCCGAGATGTTTTAGGCCAGTTGGGGACACTGCAGGACCACCTTTTATTGAGAAACATTCAAATGTCTTAGTCATGGAGGAGATATGAAGAATATCTAAAAATAGATCTGGTTGTAAACAGGGTTCAGTTAGAGATGACGGTTTACGGACGCTTCACGTTACCGTGGTCATGTTTACAGATGACATCACCAGGGGTCAACACAGTTTGTGCACTGCAGGGGAAGATAATATTCATTTACTTTAATTAGTTTCATCTAGAAAAACATAACTCCGCCCCCAAAAGCCAGCTGCTGTGAACCGCTGTGATAAATAAGGTTGAGAAAAGAGCTTTTGCACCGCGTTCCTGTGACTTTTATGACGAAACAAACAATGTCTCCTTTAGATACGACATCTTCAACTATCTTAACTTCAGCGTTGCAAATTTCAGTTTAGTCTTTATGAGAAACTACGTATAAAAATAACAGCTCTCCTGGCCATAAACCCTCGACTGTGAAACAATGAAACATTCTGTGAGCTTTCCCTTTCTGTTAGAGCATCGACTGGGTCCTTATCGAGGTTGTACTTCTGTTTATCCACGCTCACACACACACACACACACAGCGTGGTGTTGGACCATCTGTCAGGTGGTGTAATGAGGGTCATGACCCCCGTCGCCCCCCTCCTCCTCATTATGAGACTAACATTTTAACAACAGCGGTGACCTGAGTTTATTCTGACAATAAAGAGCTGCTGCAGACTTCCTCTCTCAGACTGCCAGCCCTGGTTTTCCCGCACCTTAACCCCTGCCGACGGGCACTAACCGGTACACCCCGACATAAAACACAGATCCATGCGGCTTCATCGCCACACAGGCTGCGTCTTCCTCCTTCACAGTGCATGCCCTCATGCGTAGCTGGGAAGACCAGTCCCCCCTTCCTGCTGGATGGTGGGATTAGCGTCAGATTAAGGCCAGTGCAGCGGGACTGGTGGCTCTGGGGTCCAACCATCACCCACCAGCCACGCGGCTTTTGTCTGTCCGTACAGCACAGAGACCAGAGGAGAGGATCCAGGAGGATGCAGCAGCTGTCAGCCCAGAGTCGTGACGGAGCAACAATGAAGCCGGCCGATAAAACAGCTTTGATGTGTTTGCTGACATGTTTGTAGGATACTTCAAACTGCCAGCCATCAGGCAAGGCAAGTTTATTTCTAGAGCACAATTCAACACAAGGCAATTCAAAGGGCTTTACATCAACATTAAAAGGGGCAAGAATAAAATAAAATAAAATGATGAGAAAAGATGTAAAATAATAAAAAGCACAAGTTGTTAAAAGTAAGGGCAGTAGAGTACAGCAGGTACATCTCATTCTTACAATGGCAAGAATTACGTTTCTATACGGTCAAAACGTACAAAGACTGGGTCAAATACAGTATAACAAAAGTAATCTGTGCCGATTCGTGCGGTGAATTAAACCAATTTGACAAATCTATGCCACAATGCCTGTTTCCAGGTCTTATTTCACACAACTGACGAGAATTACGTTACTATACGGTCAAAACGTACAAAGGCTACCATATAGTGTAAGAATGATATAATAAAGGATAATTAAGCCCCCCAGTTAAATTACATTTGTTTTTGTTCACTTTCCTCCAATATTACTTCTTAGAGCTGCTAATGTTACCGCAGCACTGTAAGGCTGTCGGTTGATCATCTTTTAGGTCCAATAGGTGTAAACAACTCTGATCCCAGGTCCGTTTGCTCCGCCCCTTTGCAACACGGCACCGCCCAGAAAAAAGGCATCAAAAGACCCTCCCCTGAAACCTGCAGGTGCTGTCACGGGGGTTTGACCAGTTCTTCTTCTACTGTCTACGAGAGAAGCAGGGAAAGTGTTGAAACACACACTTTCAGTCCTGCGTGTGTGTGTGTGTTCACTGCAGTGAAACTGCAGCCGGTCGTTGCTGTAATGCAGCACTCCAGCAGCTTCACTGAAGGTTACAGAGACAGAGGCCGCCGTAGAAACTCTGCAAAACACACACACTCACACACACATCCACAGCGTGTCTGTACACGCACCGCTAATCATGTGATGGAACGCGTTTGTTCCACACGTGTATTCAGAATTGGTTGCTATTAAGATGTATCGAGTCATTTATAACCTGCATGCCATCCAAGACACACACACATACACACACACACACACACACACACTCACTCACACACCTGTCAGCGCTGCCAGCAGAGAGAGCATAATGGAGTTTCTCACGCCCCCGTCCCCCGCCCTTGATCTGATTATGCCACATGATTGGACGTTTCGCTGCGGCTGCAGCTCAAGGCGCCGCGGCGCTTCTGCACACGCCGCCGCTAACGGGCCATCTGTGTGGGGCGCAGGTCTCTCCTGAGGACCGTGCTCTGTGTGGCCCCGCTGAATTAAGACGACATAAAACGCTAAAAGGTGCGAAAGAGCGCCTTGCCGCAGCCTGCCCCTAACGCTCATGGGTAATGCTAATTAGCAAATTGAAAGCACCTCATTAAGGTTCGGGGCATGACCGGACTCTCCATCCATGACCGCGTCCTCCTCGGCGTGGAATCGCTTGATAGCGGAGGCCCTCGGTCATCCCATCGTGCAGCTGTCAGGGGTTTTAGGGGATGAGGGGCGGGTTTATTTATCTATTTTGAAACTTCATATTACTCCAGAATGAAGTGAGGTTCCAACGCGGGCACGAGAGGGAGAAGCAAGACAGCTCTTCAAATGGTAATTTCCCCGCTTCACTCCTGGACACCGCGAGTGCTGACTCATGGGAAAAGTCCAGATTGCTTTTGGAAGAGGATGAAAGAGAGTTTGGGCGAGAGAGAAGGGGGATTTACGCTCAATTTCATTAAGTTTTTGGCTGACGGAAGAGGGCTGCGGGTCCGCGAGGGGCTTATCTGGAGCCGTAACCCGTCCCCGTTTGATAACCGGCTATTGATTGTGGGTTTAAATTGGTCTCTGTTGAATATGGCAGCGAGTGAAGTTGGGCAGAGGGACCGGATTAAGGTGGAGCTGGTTCTAGCAGCACTTTGTCCTGCTGTTTCAGCAGCTGTCTCCAGGAGCACCAGCATCCCTCCGTTAGCCATCGCTATCAGCCAAACCACTTCTGAATGAGTTGGACTTTGCTGAACGGAGAAGAAAACTCAACTGGTTTGGTCCGTTGTAAAGACCTAGTGGTCAGTAGGGGAACCACAGGTCTGGATCCAGATCCTGGTGGTCGGTAAAGGAACTGCAACGTTTCCTCTTTCCTGTTTCGCATCGACCAGGAATGTTGACACTTTGTTTAATTTGCGTACTGCAGCACACAGATCTCATCTGGAGAAATTGTGACGCCGGGATTGGTGACAATAACTAATGTACAACTAGGGGTGGGCAAAAATATTGATACGGCAATATATCGCGATACATAGTCTCCCGATACGATATCGATATTCAATGTATGTATCGCGATATATTGCCGTATCAATATTTTTGCCCACCCGTAGCTGCACTTTATTTTGTGATTTCAGTGTGGGTGAGACACTGCATTTTATTTTTGTCATTTTAAGTCAGGGGCAAGTAGCTGTACTGTATTTTTGTGATTTCAATTTCAGTGTGGGTAAGACACTGCATTTTATTTTGATTATTTTGTATCTAAGAATAATGCACACACTGCACTTTTCATTGTGTTTCAGTGTGTTTTTTCATGCAAATATGTTGCATAATTAAAATGGAAAGTTTGAATTACATGGTTTTGACTCAGTCTGTCCAATGCATTATCACTATCATCTGATGTACATATATACAACTTGGATTTTAAGATGTGTAATGCATTCCCAATACCCACCCCTATGTACAACGCTGATCATGAAACAAACCACGGCTTTACAACAAATCAACACGTGCAGACCGGCCCCCGTGTTGGCAGCTGCAGATCCTCCTTCCAACAATTAGCAGCAGAATTCCTGATTACAACACATTCGGCTGATTTTGAGACCAGTACCAGGTTGTGTTGGGATCACAGCACAAACTTTCCATGTCTCCTGAAGTTTCACGAGCCGAGGCTGAGGTGGAAACAGGCCACGTCTATTAAAAAGCCAGAGCTGACGGTTACTTTGACAGTTTCTGAGCTAAATTAAGCGTAATTACATTTCTGAGCACTAATTATATGAGCCCAGCAGCGGTGCCGTTCTTCCTCCTCTGCAGCTCTCAGCGTTATTTACCAACTGTGAACTGATAATAGACTGAAATGATCCACAGCACATTGATCTTGCTGTGTATCAAAAGGCAGCTGTTAAAATGGTCCTATTTGATTTTCTTTACTTTCAAAGGTTCAAAAGTGACTTCAACTGTCGTCTACTGGGTTTTCAGGGGGTCTCGCGTGCATTTCAGAGGTGCCCCGCAGATTAAGCTGTTAATCGGTTTTTAAAGAGCAGACGCACCATGAGCTTTCGTATTTTTTCATTTTCAAAGTGACTTTCTGCTCACGCAAGCAGAAGCTGGAACTGCAGATTCATCCTCTAGACTCCAGGTCAACTCGGCCCAGGCACCTTTCCAGGGGTCAAGTTGGGCATTTTAACACCAGAACCGGCTCCCTGTGGGAGGCAGCCAACAGTCAGTGGAGACCTGAAAAGTGTCTTATTTCTGCGTTTGCTTCAACGTTGATCGATCCCCAATGTGGGGTCAGCCCCGCCCCCCTAAGACAGGATTCAATTCAAGAAGAAACATCTCTGTCGCCGTGGCAATGTGACTGGGAGTAACGTGTGATTAGTTTGGAAGGTGAAAAATGACAGCAGAGTGAGCGGGGAGCAGGGGAGATGAGTCGGGCTGCACCATCGGACAAACCCAGAAAGTTGAAGCAGCGATCAGACTAAAAATCGCAGCATTGTGGTGCTGATCAATATGAAAAGGGAGCAAAAATTGTATAATCTGACCCGTTTAAGGCGAAAGTCAAGCAGCTGGATCGTACTCATGAAAATCGGCTCTCTGCTTCCAGAAAACAATCTGCTCTGCAAATTTACGGAAGGATGGATACGCTTTCTGGGAATCTACTCTCTAATCCAACCAAATCCTCTTGTCTGACAGGCGCAAAGAGTTTGAAAGAATATCCTAAATGTTATTAACTATTTATAGAAAAGAAATGAACCAACATCCAGAGCGTAGGACTGAGAGTCTTCAGCCCAACGTGACCCTGAACAGGACGAAGACGGTGCAGAGAGCGGACGGATGGAAAGTTATGACAAAATGGGATGGGAAAGCTAACCACCGGAGCTCCGGTGGAACATGAGTTCAGTCATCACTGCAGCTCTGTGGCATGTTGACAGACAGCTGACAGCGAGTCCCGCTGGTTGTAATCGTGCTGAAGTGGCGCTGACCGGGTCTGATGGAGCCAGCTGCCCAGCAGGGCGAACGGAGCTGCACATGAACACTGTAACGGCCACAAAAGCTTAGCCGCTGACAATAAAACAATCAGCAGATCTTGATCTTCTAAAACTACACACGCAGGAGTCGATTAAAACTCTACCTGCCACATAAGAAACATGAATGACTGAAGAGGAGGTACGGTGGAAGTAATGGAGCGGTGAGAGCAGGACAGTCCCTGGAGAGCAGAGACACCACATTTTCAATTCAATTTTATTTATATAGCGTCAATTACAGACCGCCTCCGGCAGGTAGAGAGATACTGCTCAAAGGAGGTCAAACCCGGTTTCTTCTGCACCACCTCAACAAGACTACGAACGTCCAACACGTCGCAGCAGTTTTCAGGAAACTGTGTGGATGGCAGAAAAATGACAGAATCAGCGGCATTGCAATCATTTATTTTACATCAACGAGCCAAACAACCATCTCAGACCTGAAGACAGACATAAAGAAGACTTTACTCTGTAACGTCCCAACGGTTTTCTGAAGAGTAGTCTTTATTTTAGTTTACTTTTACTCAGCTATTCCGTTTGATGACATGTGTCCTCATTTCAGATGCTGCCGAAACGACATCATCTCCTCCGTTGCTAGCCTAGCCTCATATCGACTGCAGCAGCGGTTGGGTCAGATACCCGAAGCAATGACCAGGCCAGCGCGGGCCACCAACACAAGAATAGGCCGATTCAGATGCCAGTTCAGCCCCCAAAACCTTTTGATGTCAAAAAGCACCACTTTATTTTAAAAATAAGACTTGTTTTGGTCTGGTAGCTCTTTGCTCACTGCTGCAAGGAAACTGAAGATCTTAGCGCGATGGACCCAACAGGACTGAATCATCCTGAGGACTCAGGCCAGACTCCCACCGGGCCTGGAAATTCTATCCATAAAAGTTATGAGCAGAATCGGTGACAAACAGCTGTTCTGACAGCCGAACCACCCAGGATGAATCTGAAGCTCTCGTTCCGTTTAGCGTAGGGTCCAAATAGCCTGTAGCAGCGGATCCAGGACCCGATACTTTCAGAGCATCGCCCACAAAGTACGCCGAGTGCCACGGTTGAACGCCTTCTCTAAGTCCCCAAAGCAGATGTGAACTGCTTGGCCAAACTCTCCAGGCCATCTCCAGGACCCTTGATCGCTGACAAAAAAAACCTCAAAGCTGTCTAGGCAAAGAGTTGAGGGTTTCCTTTAAAGAAACCCCCAAAATTATCATCCCCTCTTTCTATAAATAATCCTTTAACGTGACCTCTCGCTGGATGGGAACCTAAGATGACACCTGATTACTTTTTTCTTACTGCAGATGAACACAACGGTAAACTCCAGAAGGCCTCCAGCCAACACAGAAAGGCCCCAGTGGACTGCAGATCTGAAGATCTCAGAGAAACACGGGTCCGACACCAGACACCTTTGATATCCGACGTCATGTTCAACCCTCAAACTAAATTCAGAGAACCCCCAAAACAAATACTCGTACATTTCCAACGTCATTCACTCTTTGACCAACACTAAGACAGTGCTTGGGCCTCAGCAAGGGGACGTGGGTGATGGGAGGAACAGCATCCAGAGCTCTCAGCTTCAGCATCCTGAATATTTCAGCAGCTGCCGTCTGAGAGCCGATAATAACCGACAGCCACGATGACAGCCAACTAAACTCATTTAAGACAAGGTGTCTGCATACCAATGAGGGCTGCATCCTGACGCGTGTGTTTCTGCGTGAGCTAACCCAATCACGCGCGGCGCGTCTCACCATCAACACACTTTGTTCCTCCCGTTTCCCACGCGATCAAAGTTTCTTTTTCATCTGATCTGAAATTTTTTTTTTCCACCTGCTTTTCTTTTCTTGCATCAATTCCATCTGCACTTCTAAAAGCGGTGGTTCTCATGCTCGCTAACACGTACTTCACACGTCGCTCGCTGCATCGCAATGTGGAAACAAACGTCCGACGCAGCGAGAAATAAAATCACGGAGATTCACGACAGATGAGTCTCGAGTGTGACAACAGTTTCACACCTCGTTCGGGGCTTTGTTTATCACCTCTCCGTTTCTGTCTCCTCTCATCTCTACTCCTGAACCGCAAAGCATGTGTTTAAACCTGGAGAGGGTTGTATTAGATGGAGCGTGTCCTCTGGGGTGATGCTGAAGATAATCTGGTGGACAGAGAAGCATTAGCCGGGTGAGGAAGATGGAAATCGTGCCGCCTCTCCGCTATGACTCATCTGAGCGGCAGGGATTCAGAGATAGTGTTGCGCTTTAGCCTGACAACGTGAGCGATGCGGGGAAGACGCCGCAGCGCTGGAGGTGCAGAGCGCTGGAGAGGCAGGGCGAGAGCGGTGGGGGGTCGTTCCTCAGTCATTGTTTAATGGCTCGGGTGAAAACACCCACCTCCCCCTTCAGGAGACGGGGAGAGAGCAAGGTGGAGGGGTGCAGGGATGCAGGGCCGGGATACCTCCAACCAGCCACAAAAGAGAGCATTCTGCCGGTTGCCATGGTAACCAAGCTCTCAGCCGGGAAAGGCGAATGTGAGGGAAAAGGAGAAGCGAGCCAAATGGATGAAGCATATAGAAAGAGGGAGGAAAGAGGAGGAGGAGGAGAACAACCCCCGCCATAATTTTGATGATCCCCTCCCGAGAGCGTCCCCACAGCATTCCTCCCCCTCTTCTTCTGACTGGAGCGTGCTCTTTCAAACTATTCAAGTTGTCCAGTGGAAAAGCCCCGACCAACTCATCTCTGATCAATTCAATTACAGTCCCGTTCAAGTAAAACATGCTCTATTGATCCCCAAAGTGGAATGAACTCGTCCCGTTCAATATTCGTCAGAAGAAGCACATCTAAGGAAACCAAGAGCTCTCAATCACTCTCTCATCACTGTCCTGAGCCCGTGCACGACGCCATGGCAGCACTGAAAGAACAAACTCCCCTTTAATCCGGGAAATACCTCCAACAGAACCAGACCCAAGGTCCACCTTGCTCAGCTGAGGTGTCACATGACAGGACAGAGATGCCTGGTGTGAGGAAGTAAGAAGGACTTCCAACTCATCATATCAGAACTAAGGGGTAAGTTTCTAAAAAAAGTTAGGTTTTAAGTCATACACCGTCTGATCCAAAACAGGGGGGCAGTTCCTCATGAGAAGGACCTGACAAACCAAAGATCTGCTTCTGGAAACTGTAAACCCACAACTTAGAGTTTGAACATGGTTCTGAAGCCACATTAGCAGTGCTCCCCAAACACACGTCACTTTTGGCAGTTCTAGAAAACTGTGAATGCATTTGATTTGTGGACTGTTCCTGGTGCAGTTGGTGTGCTGCTATTGACCCACGCGCCTTTCTCTGTTCTGGAGAGGACAAAATAACAATGGACAAAGTCATTTATGAGTTTCAATCAGTCAGCGTTTTAATCTGGTTGGTAAATGTCGCTCCTGGATCACATGTCTAACCTCGTATTGGTTCTACAAACCACAGTGACATTTGTTCTCGCCCAGCGTATTGTGGATGGAGCAGGCGACATCCCAGGGGAAGGGAACCCATCTACTGATCCATGACCCCCCTGATTAAATCAGGCACATCTAGCTGGAAACCCTCCGTTGCTCTGGTGCATCACATCTGAGTAAATGCCAACAGAATACTGCCTTTATATTACCATAGCAACCTCTGATGAGCACCGTCCGACCATCAGTTTGTCCGTCTGTCCGTCCGTCCGTCTGTCCGTTAATCCATCCATACGTCCGTCCATCCATCCATCCATCCATCCATCCATCCATCTTTACGGTCACAGGGATCTGCTGGAGTCTATCCCAACTCTCTTTGACCACAAGGCCGAGGTGACCCTGGACCAGCCTCCACTCCATCGCAGGGCCACATATCAACAACCATATCGACTAAATTGCAAAGTCGTGAGAGGACGTAAGGGGAGGAACGTAAGTCAGCCGGTAAACTCCAAGGAAAGCTGAAGATCACAGCATGACAACACCAACAGGACCACATCATCTACAGAAAGAAGAGACGTAGTCTTTTGGCCCACCAAACTGAACATCCTCCGTCCCTCAGACGTGCAGAGACATTCTGTCCATAAAAGTTATGAAGAGAATTAGTGATGGCGGGAAGCCCAGACACTGTGTAATAGATCTAATATTAATTAAGAATGTATGATGGGGATGAGAAAGAAAAAAAACGTTCACCTCCACATGTCAAATTGAAGACAAAGGTTAGGTCTGTGTAGTCTGGGGTAAAAGTCTGCCACTACGATGACTTTATCTGCACAAAGAGATAAAAACAAGCCTGCTAATTCTGGGAGTGATGACCAGGTGTTACCAGGTGTCAGTCCTGGTGACAACACAAACCAGCGGTTGCTAGGAAACCCAATGTGTGAGACCGGGACACAGACACTCAAACCGGGCTGGGTCCCGGGGTGATCAAGAGATTCCAGCAGTTACAGACAGAAGCCTCGACCCGGGAGACGCAGAAGCACTTTATGTGATTTGTGAGGTCAGTGATTAACGGGGTTCAGGAAGGTGCAACAGGTGGGAACCTGCAGAGAAGCATCTTAAGCACTAAATATTTATAGAACTTTGTTCCAGCCAAGATGGGATGTCGTCTCCTCTGATCACCCGCGGCTACCACAGTTGTACATCATCTATTTTTACAGCCTATCTGGTTCCTATGCACCGTTCATTATGCATTGTGTATCCTTCTTTTTGTCAGTCCCCCCGGCCCCCCCATTCCTCAAGGGCATCCGAAGCAGACGTATGATGTTTGTAGTCCATGGATGCGGTGATAAATGATAAACCCGGAAGCGAGAGCTGGGACGGTGGTCATTCTTCGACAAGGCGGTGGAGAAGAGTCGCCACGTAAATCCGTTTCATCTCCGTCTGGATGCAAATGAGGTGGCGGGAAGTCAGTGTGTACTATTTTACATTTAATGTGGCATCATGGAGCAAAGCCGGCAAGTGCAATATAACATGGCGACAACACACACACACACACACACACGAGGGATGTAAACGTATGCATACGTAGGCGCTGAGAGTGATGGGAGCGTTACCACCTGCAACCTGCTGATAATGAAGCTGTATTTCAGCCACCTAGAGGCTGCCATCTGTGCTGGGACTCTCCCCGCTGCCGACACTACCCCCACCACACACACACACACATACACACACATACACACACTCCTCCACGGGGGAGCGCGGTCTTTAGGAGGCTCCACGTCAATAACATGACACTTTCATTACAACGCGACCGGGACACACACACACGTTCCTAACAGGTTATTGGCAATAACAAAACGGGCCGCCGATGTCTCTGACAGATCTATATGTCTGGTGCCGAGTGAGAACGGCCCAGGCGTCTTGTTGAGCGAAGCCGTCTGCAACAGGAAGCAGGTTCTTGTCGTTTACACACACCTTGGGCGGAGGAAGAGAGTTGGGAGGACGGCTCTTAAAGTGAGGAGCTAGCGGGCAAAGAAGGCGTCTGAGTGAAGGAGGCGAGGAACACCGAAGCCCCGGGTTTGTCACCAATCTGATGTGTGTGAGCAGAGTTTATTCATCATTCATATTTTAGAGAGAACACGTGCTGCTACTTTGACTAATGGACCGCTGTGACTGGTCATGGGTTGGTTCAGAGGGGTCTGTGCTTTAGTCCGGAGGAGTCCGAGGCCAACGCTTAGCTGAGAGAGTGGTCAGTTGGAGCCAACTAGTCCCAACTGAGCTCCTCTAGTCCTGGTTTCAGCTCTGCAAACCCTCACAGAGATTTTCAAGAATGTAGTAATACTCAGACTATGTCTTCTATCAAAAGCAGTTGATTGACGTGCGCTTGTCATCACATTTATTTGGCATCTTCCTGAAGATGTATGTTGGTTTCTTTTTTTTAAGAGATACTTTTATTTGATTTAATTGTTAAAACATTGACTCTGTTCACTCAACAATATCTAACCCAGATATTATAGGAATATATGCAGGTACAAGTGGTTTTTCAGAAAGTTTCCTAAATTTAGAGCACCTTCAGTTAATTTGAGGCGCTTCGTGTGGACTGGCCTAACAGAGCCCAGACCTGAACCTCACCAGGAACCTCTGGGGCATCAAGACTCTTCTGACATTTCATATGATTACTGACGGCACGACCGATGGAGGGATAAAGTCAACCAATTCACTGATGGAGGGCACCTGTATAGTTAAAAAATGAAGTAAAAACAGTCCTGATTGTACGGTGGGATAACTAGAATTCACATCATTGATCCTTTTAATGGGATTTAATTAGGATTTTAAAAGTGACAACTAGGATAGACGTCTACACGCTGTTGGTTTGACAGAAAACCGCCAGCTTATGAATAATTACAGTGAGTTTGTTGAGCAGTGAGGCTGAACATGAACGTCAGCCTGCAACCGCGCATCAAGACGGAGAGGAGCGGCCTTTGTCGCCATGACAACCGTCGTAACTGTTGGCCAACAAAACAAGTGCAGCGCGGATCCTGGGAAACAAGTGTAAAAAAATGACCAGGGAGAGAAAAACACTTCAGCATCAGCCTCCTTCACACACACACACACACACACACACACACACAACAAACCCCGTGATTGTTCAGCCCCTCACTCACCAAGGAGGCATTGTTCCAGCCGCGGGCTCGCCACCGTGGCCGCCACACAAAAGCGTCCATCAGAGTGGGGATCTGAAGGACGCAGAAGAGTTTAACAGAGACGCTCAAATACTCTGCTGCGGCTCACACCGACATGAAAGACGGAAACGCAGTTGCAACCGTTTTGCATCACTTTGGTCTGTACATGTTTTATTTTCGCCTCTTTGGTTGTAAAAAAGTATTTATGAGATGATAAATGTTGCACATTTCAAACAGATGTGCATCTCGGACGAAAGAAAAAAAACTTTGAGGAGAACATTTTCATCATTTTCAAAGTTGAAATTTTAAAAATAGCAATTCATTGAAAAATTAAACCACCACTTTTCCATCAAGTGTAATTTTGCTCATTAATGGTAACGCATGATAAATTATTTGGGAGGTGCACTTGTTGGAAAAGCTTGGTGTGTCTGAATCCACCCCTTGAACCCGCTGCTCTGAGCGGAGCTGTAAAGTCGTGGTTAAAAAAGGTGCTTTTCTGCTGTATCCCCGAGCAGTCGGGAAATTTTCAAGAATACAGACAGAAATCATGTCAGCTTTTGAAACAAAACAGGAAAAATACTCTAATTTCTTCTAGAAGTTTCATGAAGTTACCCAAAGTTTCTGCTCGGGTTTCTGAAGACGCCGCACTGATCCGCGGGTCGATCAGCTGCTCCATCCCTCACTCATGAACGAGACCCCGAGACGGTTAAGGCCCGGGGCGGCTGGCGCTCGAACCCAAACGATTCCCACGCTTCTCCCGCTGACAAACACCATCTCAGAGTGGGAGGTGCTGGTTCCTGACCTCTCCAGGGAGAGAGGAAGGTGCCCACGTGATAATAATAAACTTTATTTATATAGCACCTTTCTTAACAAAGTTACAAAGGGCTTCCCAAGAACAATAAAATGCATCAAGATAAAAATACTGTGCATAGTGGATAAGAACATAAGGCAGCAATAACCAAGTCTAAAATTAATAACAATATTCACACCACAATAAAAGCTTTTCTAAACAGGAATGTTTTTAGTAAAGATTTAAAAGCAGTGGGGGATTTAGACCTGATCTCAGCAGGTAAAGAGTTCCAAAGTTTGGGGGCCCGGACTGCAAAAGCTCCATCACCTTTGGTCACAAGCCGGGCTCTGGGAACGATTTGAGGGAGGCCCTGGCAGGTAGGGGGTTAAAAGTTATTTAAAAATAACTAAAAATAAATATGGGCTTGGTTATTTAGGGCCTTAAAAGTCAGCAATAAAATTTTAAAATCAATGTGATATTGAACAGGAAGCCAGTAAAGGGACGACAGAATTGGAGTGATACGTCAACGTGATGACCCCAGTAGGACCACCTCATCCATAAAGGGCAGAGGTGATGACCCCTCACCACCAAACCTAATCACCATGGTTACTCTGGGAGCTCCACCCACCTACACACCCAGAGGTGCTGTGACATGCCGTCTCCAAGCCCAGCGAGCATCTGGACTGGTTGGGCCAACTCCCATGGCCCCCCTAGGACCACAGTGAGGGTGTCCACTGGACTCTCTCCTCTAGACCAGTGGTCTTCAACCCTGGTGCTTGAGATCTACTGTCCTGCATGTTTTAGATGTTTCCCTGCTTCAGCACACCGTGATACAAGGAGCTGTGTCAACAACACAACTGTCCAGAGATCGTCACCCTGACCCACCGGTCCGGAGGGACAGTCCCTCCATGTCCGGGTTGTCCGGGATGATGCAGAGACGGGTCAACCTCACAACATCAGAGCCCCGAGGGAAGTCCGGGTGGATTTCGTCCACCACATAAAGTTTACAATATCAGAAGTTGCATTTAAAAAGTCAAAAGTCTTTTGCAGCCGGAAAGGGAACGGAAAGGAAAAAGGGGCTGTCTTTGTATCCACTGGAATTATGGGAATGAGAAAAATAATATATTTCAAATATCTGGTTCATCTGAAGAAGAGAAAACCATTTGTGTTGTCTCGCAAAGACAGCCAGTGGAGCCACACACACACACACACACACACACACACATGCACGGGCTTGCCCTGCACTCGCGTAGGCGGTTCAGTGATGTACGGACTTCACCGTCTGCCAGCTCAGCACCAGAGCTCTGGGATCGGATGAAAAGCCCTCAGCAAGCAAACTACCCCCTATTTTCAGCTGCTTCCCCTCTGCAGGAACACACACACACACACACACACACACACACACACACACACACACACACACACACACACACACACACACACACACACACACACACACACACACACACACACACACACACACACACACACACACACACACCTGAATTAGAGGTTGAGGAACACTGCAGACTGTTTTAGGACGAGAACACATGAGCTCCCAACTGAACAGGGAAAACCGAGGCACCGGCGCCGCTTGGATGAGCAGTCACCACAGCACTCGACCTCGTTTAAGAGCACGCCACCATCTCCATCCACCATGCCCAAGCAGCGCACTGGTGTCACTCTCAGCCGGAGAAGGAGAAAGCTGTGATAACGGTCTGCAAAGCCACATGAGAGTTCCTGATCCTGGACATTTACACCCAACAACCTGCTCAGCAGCCTCCCTCCTCCTCCCAGGGACAATTAGCACTCGAGATGGATGGGGGAGATAAAGGTCCCTGTTTTTAATCCTGCCCAGGAAGCAGGGAAGCGATTTAGCCATCTGAAGCGTGGAAAACGAGTTGGGAGCTCTGCAACTCCAGCTATGTTCAACCTGAGCCCATGTGGCTCCGTACAACCCCATCAACAGTGTTTACTACCCGTCACCCGAAGCACTCCATCACTGTCAGCGTTGTTTGTGAATGCAGGACATCTCCGAGCGTCTGATTACTACACAGAACTGACTGATCCAACCACAGCAGAAGGGGAAGAAGAGTTCAGGACAGCCCCTACAGTGAGGGCCGATGACATCACTCTGCCTTGGTTGTCATGGACAACAGCTACAAAGCCATAACTGTTCTGCAAAGGAGTGAATCATAGCCGCCGTGGCGGAGTGGCAGCGTGGCAGGGACGGCGCCGGTTCAAACGCCAATCCTGGAGCAGAGACTTCCCTCCCTCATCTCAGAGTTGAGAGTAGACCACCGTTTCACTGGAGTGTGTGATTAGTGAGGATCCTGTACCGGCTGTTTCACTCCAGCTGGGGAAGCAGCTAACTGGCTAACTATCAATGACTTTCTCACCAGAGGACCGGAGCAGCGAATCGTATCTACCTGCTGCAACGGGAGGGGAAAACGTGATTGTTTCCAGATCCTGATGATCCCAGAAGCTGCAGCATCCAGACCAGGGAACTTGAAGTCCCACCGCTGCACCACTGCAACCACGACTACAGTCCCCGTTTAAACAGGGATGCTGCAGCTGGATTTGAATATCAGAGGCTGCAAACAGCCCGAGCAGGAGACTGGAGCCCCAGACCTGCTCCGGACTTCCAAGCACACCGAGTTGAACTTGAGGAATCGGGCCTGGAACGGTACTTTAAGGTCACTTCCTGGGGAATGTCATTCAGGCGGGTCACGTGACTTACAGTACACCCGGGCCTGCATCCAGATCATCATCATGATGCAGGACGCGCCAGCAGCTAAAAGTCCAACTAGGAAGTCGGTACTGCAGCAGTGAAGCACAAGCTGCAGCACAGTGTGTGTGTGTGTGTGTGTGTGTGTGTGTGTGTGTGTGTGTGTGTGTGTGTTTTAACCTATGGGCTGGAGGTGTGTGTGTGTGTGCAGGTGTGTGTGCAGCATCACCGCTCTGCCTCTTCTGCAGAGGCCACTGTGACAGATGGAGGCTTCGCCTGAATTAAGAGACGGGGAGAAGAACCGCGAGGCCCATTATCGCTCCTCTCTCTGCCTGACAACAACGATTAAAGGCGCACCACCATCATCATCATCATCATCAGCATCATCAGCATCATCACGAGAGCGGCTCCTCTCCCCGCACTCTGCCAATCCGCGTTTAGAAAGCCATTTCTCCGCCTCCAGGACCCGCAGCGCCCGGCGTGATGTCCTGGAGGCAGGAGCGGTGCCGCTACAGCGGCAGGTGCGGTGCGGCGCCGCTAGCGCGGCAGCGCTTTACGGCGTTACCGCTAGAGCGGCAGGTGCGGTACCGCGAGCGAGGCACCTGCCGCTCTAGCGGCACCGCACCTGCCGCATCCGTGAGTCTGCACTGACCTGTCTGTCCTTTGCCCAGCGTCTTCTCCAGGCGGTACGGTCCCACATAGTTGGCGTAGTGCCCGCTGTTGCCCTCCTTGCCCGAGGAGGACATGTTGTTGCGGGTGCCCGAGCGGGGACGCGTCTCTCCTGCGTCTCTGCGGAGCCGCGGCGCGGTGGATGGTCCTCGGCTCGCTGGGATGCTGGCGGGTTTGCCTGTGCCTGTGTGTGTGTGCGTGGGTTTGTGTGTGTGTGAGTGTGAGTGTGTGTTTGCGTGGGTGTGTGTCGGCGCGGCTCAGACTGCGGGTCCGGGTCCGGGAGTCATGGTGCTGGACCGGAGGAGCGGTGCTGCTGCAGCCCCGTTGGGTGTGATGTGAGGACGGGACAGTCAGCACCGACCGCTGCAGCCGCTCCGGCACAACTGCGACGCCCGCGTCTGCGGACACGAGCACTTCCGGCCGACCCTTCACAATAAAAGGCAAGTCTATTTGTAGAGCACAATTCAACACAAGGTAATTCAAAGTGCTTTACATCAACATTAAAAGCGGCAAGACACAATTAAAACATAAATAACAAATAAAATGAAATAAAATGATAAGAAAAGAGGTAAAATAATAAAAAGCACAAGTTGTTAAAAAGTAAGGGCAATAGATACAGCAGGTACATCTCATTCTTACAATGACAAGAATTACGTTTCTATACGGTCAAAACGTACAAAGACCGGGTCAAATACATTATTAGAAAAAGTAATCTGTAACAATTCGTACGGTGAATTAAACCAAATTGACAATTCTATGCCACAATGACTGTTTCCAGGTCTTATTTCACACAACTGACAAGAATTACGTTACTATACGGTCAAAACGTACAAAGGCTACTATACAGTGTAAGAATGGTGTAATAAAGGATAATTGAGCCCCCCAGTTAAATTACGTTTGTTTTTGTTCACCTTTCTCCAATATTACTTCTTAGAGCTGCTAATGTTACCGCAGCACTGTAAGGCTGTGGGTTGATCATCTTTTAGGTCCACTAGGTGTAAACAACTCTGCTCCCAGGTCTGTTTGCTCCGCCCCTCTGCAACACGGCACCGCCCAGAAAAAAGGCAAGAATTACGTTTCTATACGGTCAAAACGTACAAAGACCGGGTCAAATACAGTATTACAAAGTAATCTGTGCCGATTCGTGAGGTGAATCAAACCAATTTGACAATTCTACCTCACAATGCCTGTGACGTAGGCATAAAAGCTCCTCCCGCGTGGGGCCACGCTCCTGCACAAAACCTGACTCCTCTCACGTGGTTTAGGTCTTTAACCGCATCCATGCAGTGTACAATCAGCACAACTTAATCACTGATTAGTAGAAAGCAATTTGTGGTTCCCAGAACTTTCTGGGAACATTATGTTTTGGTTCGGGAACTTCTGCTTGTCCGCTCGGGTTACGGGATCACAACTGAAACGTCTCCTCCACCACCTTCTCTAGCTTCTTCAGTATGGAGCTAGAACAGTCTCTAAAATCGATTCACAAATGCACAGGACAAGAGTCACAAATGTATTTCGGATGCACACACAAATATAACCTGATTTACAAACGTTGTTTTGTCTGTTGGCTGAGCTACAATTGTGTGTGACTTTTGTGACTCCCCTGACTGCTTCAATCCACAAATGCGTTTTGTTTAACACGGAAGGATCTGCAACCAATCAGATATCTTCCTTTGTTTCCCCCAATCATAAGAGCGTACCCCACGTGGGGGACGATTTAGTCATAAATCAGATTAAACCATTCAAACCGCGCTGATGTGAATTTCAGTCAAATCAACATGGCTTCCAGCAATGACAGCGGTCCGGTAAGTGAAACTTATAATTCAACTGTTTGGATAGTTAATCCCCTTTTTGTGAGAAGTTTTTATTATTAATATTAATTGCTTTAATTGCTAAACCAACCAATTGCTTACCAATACAAGCCAGCCAGCTAAGCGAGTGAGCTACGACTGTAAGCTACGATAGTAAGCTATGCTAAAAGTTTTTGGGTTCTTCTAACGTCTCTCTCATGCCTCTGACCTTCGCATGACAATTTCACAGTTCGGTTCTTTAAAAGAGAACCTATTATTGCATCTAATACCTATTTTAAACAGGCCTTGAATGTCTTAAAAACAAGCTTTTGATTGTTTTTGCTAAATAAATTAGAAATTCCGCCTCTAAACCATGTCTTTATCGTCCCATTCTCTAACCTCATTATCTGTGCAGGATTCTGAGTGGGCGGGGCTATGATAATGAGGCTCTGTGCTGATTGGCTGCCTGAATGACGTGATACACCGCTATGAAAAAATGGAGGAAGCTCCAGCGCCCGCCGTTACGTAACGACGGGAGCAGAATCTGAACGGCTCGTAGATCCACATCACACTGGACGGCTCATCCGGGCGGCTGTACAGACGCTGCAGAATTTGGTTGCTTTCCTCCTTCTCTGAGTTGGCAGGCTGAGGGGAGACCACTTTATATATGTTAAAGCAAGAAAAAACGGGTTTTTCATAATAGGCCCCCAGCAACTTCCATTTTACCATCACAGGGTTCATATAAATGAATAAATCAGAGACGTTGCTATATGTGCTCTTTACTTAACTCACTATCTAAACAGAATCAACTACGATATTCAAATGACTCGTTTCAGAAGGTGAAGATAAACATTATTATAAATGTCCATCCCATCCATCATTTATACCGGCTTATTCCAGTTCTGGGTCATGAGGATCCGCCTGAGTCTATCCCAGCTCCCTCCGGGTCCGGTTGTTCACCTGGAGGGTCCCCGGGCAACTCAGGGCCTCACACACACACAACCACACACACTCACACTAAAGCAGTGTTTCTCAATCCTGGTCCTCGTGGGCCCCTGTCCTGCATGTTTTAGATGTTTCCCTGCTTCAACACACCGTGATAAAAGTACCTGTGTCATCAACAGAACTGTGCAGACCTTGGTGACAAGCTAATGAGGACCTTTAATTAGAATCAGGTGTGTTGGTGCAGGGAAACATCTAAAACATGCAGGACAGGGGCCCACGAGGACCAGGATTGAGAAGCACTGCACTAAAGTAAGCCATTTAGGGAATATCCTTTATATTCCTTAATTCAATCAAATTAAATGGGAAAATGCTTTGATTCCGAAATACTTATTACTTTTCAAGTCTAACAGGGAGAATATAATTTAAATTTTAAAACATAAAATGGACAGCTTTATTTTGAAGGCCAATTCTCCTGATTTCCGCTGACACCGCAACTTGACGCAGCTGCTTTAATTACAGAACACGCATGCGCATTTTTATTTTATCTTTTAAATTCGTTGCTGGTTCACAGTGGCAGATTAAAGGCTATCACTGTTCAAAACTTTTGTCTCTTTTTAAAAAAAAGTATAAATAAAAAATAAAAATGATGTAAAAGAGAATATTCTTAAAGACAAACACATCCAGAAATGTCCACCGTTACGGAAGACTGTAAACATACATCCGTAAATCTGTTCAGTTTTTATAAAGACGTCTGATTTCAAATGTCTCTTGTCATTTATTTAGCCCGATTATAAATGATTAAGATGAAGAATCATTATTTTTCACCGTGGGGAGTTTCTGTGTGTGTGTGCATGTGTGTGCATTTGTGTGTGTGGAGTGGGGGAACTAAACATGTCACATGCTGGGACACTTTCACTTGATTAAACCAGTGGTAGGTGACAACCACCATCTATCAGTCTCATCACTCCTTCACAACAAAAGCCTCCTGACCCGGCACGCTCGCCGACAGATGGCCCCCCCTCACCTCCTCCCGTCAGCCCTCCCACTCTTCCTTCTGCCTCCCTCTAACCTCCCCCAACACACACACACACACACACACACACACACACACACACATGCACACACACTATCAAATCCCTGTCTCTAACAAAGACATGGGGGGTGGGCCACATTTTACACGAAGACCTCGCCACCACAGCAACAACTTTCCCTCATATTACTTCCTGTTGATTAATGGAGGACCAACCCCCTACATCCTCCATCAGCAACTCAGAGGGAGGTTTAGGTCTCAGCCAGGATCGTCCTGCAGCCTGCAGCCTCCGCGCATCCTCGTCAGCCCCATCTCTGACATGTGATCCCTCTGGTGGAGCGGCCACATCACGGCAGTAAATCCACACCGCCTTAATCACCTCGAGGTGACGCCGTCTGCCACCACCAGCCAGGCCGCTGAGGAGGACAACTTCCACTTTTTCCACCGTGCAGAGACGACTAATGCTGCTTGATCAACGAGCTTGAATTGGAAATGTTGGCCGGATTGTGATGCCGGATTTTGTGCTCGGATAGACCAGCTTTTAGTCAGAATAGAAAATGGGCAGGAGTAGCTGAGACCTGCGTTTGCTCGGTCTGCTGCTGGCGGGGGATAGTGTTGTTTTTGTCAGCCTGTTTCAATTTTAGTTAGTTTAGTCTTTGGGTCAAGCTATTATTTTAGTTTTTATTAGTTTTATTCACGTTAATACTCCTCTTAGTTGTGTCAAGTTTTAGTCGACTAAAGGTCTGAGCATTTTAGTCTTATTTTAGTCAGAATTGTCCAGGACCATTTTAGTCTTGTTTTAGTCAAAGATTGTATTCAGCCAAACCCATTTTACAATTCAAACAAGGTTATCTTATTAGTATATTATTGTTACCTTATAGACTCAAGAATACATTCATTCCAGATACAGAAGACTCTAATTTGATTTAACAACATATTTATTTTTCGGCATTTCTCCCCATCTTTTTCTTTTTCGACGACACATTGGGTTTTCTTTTCCACGTCTATGTAGGAAAGTGTATCCAAAGATGGTTCTTCTTCTTCTCCAGCCCCAGAGCAGATCCCTGCATTTCTCTATGTAACTTAGTTTTTAACTGACGTGAACCTAGAGCTCTGCGTTAACGGCATCAGCCTCTAACTCTGCAGCTGCATCTTCTGGATCTGATTCCCCGCTGCAGCGACTGGGATTGAGGACTAACGTCACCCAGCAGAACTAAACCAGAAAAACTACTGGAAACATGGACATTAAGGATCTTTGGCAGAACATTTCATCTCGTTTTGGTCAACGAAAATGAAGACACATTTTAGCAGAGTTTTTATTTTGTAATATACATTTTAGTCTCATTTTTATTCGTCTACGATATTCCATTATATATTCAATTATCGTTATTCTCACATGACCAGCATTTTCATTGCATCTCGTCTCGTTTTCCTCAGGTGATAAAGGTTCGTTGACAACAATATTTAGTCATAATTTTCTGAGCTGCCGGCAAACCAGAACCTCAACAGGACCTCCAGTTTCAGATGTAGTTTTGGTGACGAGATCAGGAACCACCGCTGTGATTAGCAGACGGTCAGCTAGCTGCCTGCTAAAGCTAAACCTTATCCTTACAGCGTTCCAGACAAACCTACGACCAGCAACTATCAGTGAAACTAACAACACAACAAATGATGATGTTATGTTTGTTCAGAGCTCAGAAGTCAACCCGCAGCACTTCGTAGCTAACGTGACGACAGACGGCCACTGCTTATTCCAATCAACACCACGCCTCTAATTATGCAAACATTTGTTGATTTATATAAATGTATCTGAACAAGTTCAAAAAAATCCCTGTACACTTTATTTGAAATCTGACTGTGGAGACAGAAACTGGTCTGGATCTACAATCTGCTGGTCAGTAGAGGAACTGCAGGTCTGGATCTGGACCCTGGTGGCCAGTATAGGAACTGCAGGTAGATTTTCTTACTTCCTCATTGGCTTCAACTCAACAAAACGCTGGTTTCTGGTTCCACAAAAACTTTTAACGTATTTTAGTTTGAAACAGCAAGATTTTAGTTTCTGATTCATATGATCTCATGTGTTTATGATTTTAAGATAAAGACAACTGTAATCCTGGAGTGGCATGAGATGACTCCTCTTATTTCAGGGCTGTGGGGACACAGAGATGTGATGAGCGGTTCAGCTCAGATGTCGTCAGGTCTGTGTAGAAGGGAGGTACGTCACATATGTGACGTAAGTTCAACGATCATGTTTCTGCAGCTTATTCTCTTCATGTGTGAACTGACTGTCGTTGTCGTCAATCGGTACAGGTGTCAAGTTCCTGTCACAAGAAAACACATCTAAATCTGAACCTTTAGAGCTACACTTACCGGTGGGATACTCGCTCAAGTGTTTCCTGGAGATGATAAAGTCTATAATTACAAACATTCAGTGCTATTAACGAGAACAATGTCTTATCTCTTGTTTGCCTTTCTGCAGGATATTCAAACTTGTGTTTCTTGGTGGTCGCCGACATCTCGGTGGCAGAAATCAACAAGGAAGACGGGGTTTTTATCACGGCTGGAGGCAGCTTTGAGTGGCAGGTGAGCATCGTGGCCGTTATCCCAGCGGCTGCACTGAGCCTCACAGGCTCTATTTAGACACGATATGTGTAGCATTAATGGATGCACCATCCGTTTAAGTGCTGGTGTGGCTCACAGCAAACGCTGCTCGTGGTTTTACTCCAGAGTGCACAGCCACTCTTCTTTACATGCTCGAGAGCTAACATATCGTCTTCCTCAGAGTCAATGTGACAAAAACTGGTGAATGAGGCAGCAGGAGTATAAACCCAAAGTCCTTTAACAACCAAATGTGCTGTTCTACAGGAATCCAGGGTAGATAAAAAGGAAAACTGAGTCAGGAAACCAAACAGCCAGGAGGACAGCCAGAGGGTCGGACCTGCACCGAGGACGGGACAGATAAGATAATGTATAAGAAGATACAGGTGCAAACAGCCAGGACTGGAGGGACGAGGGGGTTAAACTGGAAGTTAAGAAACCATGAAATGGACATTAAAATAAAAATCCCTCCAGCGTCACGAGCTTTATGAAGTGAAAGATTGTGATTCTCAGCCGGTCCAGCAGCTGTCTCTGATTGTTTCCTGCAGGTAAAACCACGGAGGGGAAGCTTTGAAAACTGCTGTTATTCATTTAGTAACTCTGTCTGAGATGAAACGTTACCCGCCGATGCTCCAAGAGTTCAATTCCTTCCACAATTGAAGTGATATGAGCACGTTACCAAGTCTGACGTGGGTGAACCTCCTGTCAAAGCTCACAAGGATATTTATCCGACGTGTCCCGGGTTTGGGGTTTCCTGCGATTGGTTCTACTGATGTGGTTTTAGGTTTGTTTTGTTCCACTTTAGAGTTTTTCTAGATTTGTCCGTTATCTTATGTTGCTCTTAATGTCGTTCTTAGTTCCCTAGTTTGTCATCTTCATGCACATCGTTTTGCTTGTGTCTCTGTCTTTCGTCCATGTTTCAGCCGTTGGTCTGTTGTCTTCCCTTTGGTTCATGTAATTGGTTTTTGATTTCGTTTTTTTTCTTTTGGTTTATGTTTCTGGTGTTTTTTGTTTTGTTTTAGTCTTTTGTTTTTTTGGGTTATGTTTTTGGACCATTAATATATATGTATATATCTCCCTGACACTAACATTATAATTTGCATGTATTACTAGTTCCCTTTGGCTCCTAACAACTGCTGTTCACTTGCACCTCCGTAACCTGAATAACTAATCTGTCCCTATTCTCGACCTCCACGTCTCCATCGCCCCCTGACCCCTCTCGTAAGAAGCCCAGGATGAGTTTGTTCGACTCTTGAGCGTCCTGAGGTTCCATGTGTCCTCTCTTCAAGCTGTCAAAAGCCAAGATCTTAAAAAAATATTTCATTTTCAGTTCATGGAAAAAACTGCTAGTAACGTTTGTTTCGTTCATCATTCCTTCTCTCTCAAATTCCTGTTTGGTAAACTCAAGAAAATTCAAACTTCTGTTTTTAAAACAAACCGCTGTTAAACATCACCAGCAAAAGAAGTTGATTTGACAAATCAATCACTGATCTGATCTCTTAAATACCAGACGGTAAAAGTGAAAGGGTTTTAGCGTAGCCTTCATCAGGGTTCTGTCTTTAACTGGCTCGGTGAATATCTTTGGTTCTTTCTTCTTCACGCCTCCCTCCTCAGCAGCGTAACGATCTGTGTCGGAGGAAGCCATTAGCACGCCAGACAAACAGACGCTTCTGTGTTGGACGCGCTAAAAAAACATAAACATGCATGAACATTAAACACATCCAAATGAGATGATATAATTAGCTTTTTATCGGGGCCGAACGGCGGCGCTGGCGTTTTCTTGTTTCATGTGCAGGATGCTCGTGAGCGTGTGAGCGTGTGTTTGCACATCTCTGCAGCCCTGCATGAACGTATAAATATTGTAGGAAAAAGCACAGAAAGCACTCACTTCTCCAGACAACTGTGGAGAAAGAAGCTTAGCCTGCAGTCTAATTCTGCATTAGTCAGCTCTATTGTGACCGTCTTGCCAACAGCGCAGGATAATGCAGACACACACACACTCACACACACACACACACACACACACACACACACGCTCACACACACATGCGGTACGCTCACATACGTCCAAGTCGAGGAAGCAAAATGAGAGCACATCTCATCTGACAGCAGGCCGACAAAGAATGAATCACTGCGCTGAGAAACAGACACATTTGACCCAAACTTTAGCGCAGGAAACCATTCTCATTTCGAAGAAATGTCACTTCTGAACATCACTATTGCTCGACCCATTCATCAGGGGAATGCATGGGGGCTCCTCGCTTCATCTGAATATTTTTTCCATCAGCGGAAAACTGATGAGGCTCAATATTTTCAGCTCAAATTCTCATCAGGGGAAGAGCGCAGTTGGACCGGCTGCTGCTGTTCGTGCACGTCTCTGATTAATTCAACACTGAAGGGCTCATTTTCAAGGAATTGCATCTTGTTTGAAATTGTATTTCCACTAATGCTGCTGATATATTTTGGTACATTAAAGATAGAGTCAAGCTGTAAAGATATTACATACCTCAAAAATATAAATACACATCTAATTCACTCCTTTTGCCAAATCGTTGTGCATTAATTTCCCCCGAAACCCGAGTCAAAGTGCTGCCATCCATGCAGGAATTCACAGGAAAATACAAAGAGGTAGTCACTAAAAAATAATAAAGACAACTAAAAGAACCAGGCCGGATAGAAACCAACAAGTTGAAAAACAGACCGGTAGAAACACAGAGGTTAAAATGAAGTAATTAAGACCAGCAAGGAGGAAGGGAAAGATGAGACAAGACACACACTCACTGGTGCTGATGAGACACAGGCGCAAACAATGTGGACAGATGTCAAACTACTAAACACAAGATCAAAACTGAGGAACCAAGTAAAACACGACAAATGAAGCTCAAAACCCTACAGAAAACCCCAACCATAACATTGAACAAGTAAAACTGTGGTATCTTTATTATTTATATGGTGATTAAATATCATCAAGTAAATGAAACCTTTAATATATATGTATATATCTCCCTGACACTAACATAATTACATTACTAGTTCCCTTTGGCTCCTAACAACTGAGACTAATTGGCTCACACAGAACTGTAAGTCCACCCCAGACTCAACCTCACAAGTACGTTTGTCACCTAACATACAAACACTTTCATGCAAACAGTTAAAAGTTCCTTCCAGGATGATCACATGGATGAACTTATCACCTCAAGCTGAAGCAAATCTATTTCCATTTCTGCTACACCCCCAACCATCATTGTCACACACCACACATCACAGCTAGGTCTTAGGGTTTTTCTGGGAGGTAATTGTCCACGTCTTCATATAAGAGCACAAGAGTGTGAAGCACAACAGTGAAAAACCTCTGCACCAGAGGCTCAAGACGTGGTACAACCTCTGCAGGGATCAGAAAAAAACAGTTCAGACTCTGACGCTGATTTTGAATCAGGTGGGACTTTTGCAGGGATGTGATCTGGTAGGATGTGTGCAGACTGAGGAACGGGTTCTGATTTAGTAGGTGTTTCCTTCTATGCGCTACTTTGAACCGTTATATAATAGATCCATGCTTTGAACCCACACTGTTGAACGGGCTCACGTACGTCACACAAATGTTGGTTGTGCTATTGAAGGGTAGTAAAACTGAAGCAAGATCTTTCAATTAAACATTGTAAAAACAGTTTTTCCTATCGGTTCTCCGGTACTGACCCAGCTAGGTAATGCCTAATCTAGTTTTTTTTATTTTTTTATTACGTTTATTGGAAAGTGCTTCTTTTTAAATTGCGTAATTTGTAATTTGTTTTTGTTTTTTTTTACTATTACACTAATTGAAATTTGATTTCTTAGGAAAAAGGGACAGATAAAATAAGCTTAGTCTTCTTTCTGTTCCCTTTCGTTCAAGCTTTCCTTGAATGAATTTTTATTGTAATTATATTGAACTGTTTTGCTTTTCTTTTAAAGGAGCATGAGGCTCCTTTTAAGAAATGAGACTCTCTAGCGCCACCCTTCACCACGACGGCCGTCGGGGGTACTGCAGCCAACAGCGAAGCCGGCACGGGAGAACGGGGAGAACGCACATGCAGCGTCATGTGACGTCACATCCGCAGGACAGCGCGGGAAATTCCGGTCACGATTGCAGCACATTTTGCAGCACACAGCCTGTTCAAGGCAATGGAGAGATACGCTAGACTAGAGGGCTCATTCTTTTTGGTTTGGAACGCTTCATCTGACATTATTACTAGAAAACTTAAAACGTATACGCATTTTTTTCATAAATCCTGCCTCCATCCTGCCTCATGCTCCTTTAATGAATGAAATAAAAATAAAAATAAAAAAATGAAAAAATAAATGGCCGTACTTGGTACCAATTCGTTGTTATGATGATAAAAAACTGGAATCAGTTTAATTGAAGGCCATGAGATGCACTAGAAGACAAAGATGAACACTAAGAAGCAAAACAGATAAACTGACTTGGAATCGGGGGGAGACCAAAACAAAAACTAAAATAATAAGACATGACAAACCTTCCTGGTCCGCGCCCACATGACCATGGTTTTAAAACACAAACATCACGTGACTGTGCCATTACGCTTTGTTTCAAACTGGCCGAGTATTTAGTGTTTAGCAGAATGTCCAGAGAGCTCAACTGAAATTAATTTTAAACAAAGTGTTTTCATTTTGGTTCCCTCCCGTTAGGTTGCAACATGACAATAGATTTTCCAGGGACAAATTGTTGGTAATCAAGTGGGGGTGCGAGGATATAAATGCAGTTCATTGGTAATTATAAAACTGCCTATGTGGAGTGTTTGTCTGTGAGCCCATTTAGATTACAGCACCGCAATTAAACTCTGAAAAGACTATAATTACAGACACCAAAGACAACACGCAGCCTTTCAGCCTTGCTGCTTATTGGTCCGAGCCGAGTTGCCACTCGTTTGTTCTCACATCCTGAAGGAATTAAAAGCAGCATGGCTTCAAATGTGACATGGAGGTTTTATTGACGGACAATAAAACCACTGGCACCGGGTCATTAGTGCATCTGGACCCGTGTTTATGTTGGAATAAGGGGATTTGTCAACAACACAGATTCAATAACCCGTGAGTAACTGAATAAAAACTCCCAAGGTCCAACCAAGGTCCAACCAAATAAAACCTCTGTCCACATGTCAACTCCACCATCACCACGTTTAGAAAGTTGTGCTTTCACTTAAACTGACTTTCTAATATTTGAAGATATTGCACCTCATTCCTGAAATGTTTTAATCATCACCTCCTGATTAAAACCTTCTGCAGGGTCAGAAAATACTTGGATTTGATCGTAATGTGTGAATCTTGATGACAGGGAATCCCCGTCAGTGGGCATGACAGGGAACACCACAGACGGAGGTGTGAAGGTGCACATCAGGCTGCAGGTCTTCCTGGACCACAGTGCCAGTGTGGCAGAGACGCTGCATCCTTCTCTTTTGCTTTTTCTTCTAATGAGAGCTAGGAGGGGAAGTGTTTGGAGTGGCTGATGGAGGTCATTTCAGCTGAAGTGAAGGCTAGAACAGTGGTTTTCTTTGCCCGGTTACCAGGATTCAATTCAATTCAATTCAATTCAATTCAATTCAATTCAATTCAATTCAATTCAATTCAATTCAATTCAATTCAATTCAATTCAATTCAATTCAATTCAATTCAATTCAATTCAATTCAATTCAATTCAATTCAATTCAATTCAATTTTATTTATATAGTGTATATTGCAACATAAGTTGTCTCTAGGATCTTTCCAGAGACCCAGAACATGACCCTGAGCAATTATTACATAAACAGTGGTGGGTAAAAACTCCTCTAATGGGAGAAAAACCTTAAGACAAACAGTGGCAAGAAAAACTCCTCTTTAGGAGGGAAGAAACCTGGACCAGGACCTGGATCATAAGGGGGGACCCTCCTGCTGAAGACCAGACTGGACAGAGCAGGAAAAGAGAGAACAGAGAGAGAGAATGAAGAACAGAGAAAGGAGAGACACAGACACAATGGCTAACTGGTGCACTACAGAGATGACTATATAAACAGATGTAGACAGCAGGGTGGTCGGGGGGGTCACGATGTCAGCAGGCATCTACCAGACAATCATACAAACAGGTGGAAACAAGCAGTGGGATGATCAGAGGGGGGGACTGCAGGTCAACATGCATCTACTGAAGCTCTGGCCTACAAACATGCACAGAAGAGAAAAAGAGGGAACAGACCAGCACAACAAACTACAAGAAAAATGGAGAACAATGATGGTGATGAGATACTTCTGATTAATAACTGAGGACATGGGTGTGACGGTGGTCACTGAAGCTCCAGCTCACATAGGATCTGATTCATGATCAACTCTGAGCCATAAAGTGGCAGTGGTAGTCTGGTGGTGTAAGTCGCATTGGATAAAAGCGTCCGCTAAATGACAGTATTATAAAGGAAGTAAACACAAAGAAACAACAATTATAGGCATAATCATGGACTTTTGATTGGGAGCTGACAAAGCCACCGACAAGCTGTTATCAAAACAGATGGGCCAAATAAGCGTGTCATGGAAAGTCAAACCATCAAACTCCAAAGAAAAGCTCCAACTTGTATATCAAGTTACGCGTCAACGCTTTATGGCGTCCAGGGGATGTTTTACGGTTCAAGACGCGATGAACAGGAATAATATATAAAGTGCATTAACTTCCTTCACTCGAGTTCATTCATTATTTTTTGGTAACAGTTCCTGTTTTAGCCCGTCCTACGCCTGCTGTTTACTTGCATCCCTGCAGATATTTCTAGTTTAAAACACATGTTAAGTTATCTGTATACCATGAAAATAGTCTGTATGATGCATTAATGTCTGATAACAACAAGCATTTCTTGTGAGCACTGCTCACTTAGACGATCTCTGCCCGTCGCCAGAGGCAGGAGAAAATGCTAATAAGCATGTGAATTGATCACACACCTTCATTCTGGTATGGATAAGTATGTAAATACCCAAATACTAGAATTTTAGTTATTTAAGAATAGAAAAAAAATTAAAAACCCCAATTAAGATAATATAATACACTTGAACCACAGCAAAAACCTTCTACAAACAAAGACAGGAAAGAGAAATGTTTGGGAAACGTTCAACTGTGTTTAACTGTGGAATGCTGCCATCTAGTGGTCAATAAGAAGAAAAGCAGCCACACTGATCATCCGCATTGATAGAAAAAAAAAGATTAAACATTAAACATTAAACAGTGAGAATTGGATTAAGATGAGTCGGGTTGATTTTTAAAGTTATTATAACTCAACAATTCAAATAATTATTATGATCACATACTGCTGACAAAGTTAAAACAACAAAATAAAAAAAATAAAAAAAAGACAATATAATTTGCTTCTGTTAAGCACATCCTGAGGTTTAAGAATAAAGGATTTATTTCAGGCGCATCGGCTCAGTTTTATTGATTTTTTGCACTCTTTTTTTCTTGTTTGTATTTTAAGAACCGACACCAGAACTACAGGTCGTGGGTCGAACAACGACGATTAAACCCAATGTACACGTGTATTGAGTCTTACAGATTGTGGATGTCCACGATCACCTCTCTCATAAATATAACAATGTGAACAACATAAACTTATATTTAAAACATGAAGCATCACAATCTGATTCCTCTGCTGCAGAAATAAAGACAAATTGTTCCAACGGGATTATCAAGGTGCAAACGTGAGAAATAAAGAGCAAAGTTGCTGTAACTCGGAGTGTTGCATCCGCAGGAGGAGAGACCAGTCTGGGTCCCGGAGGAGAGACCGGTCTCGGTCCCGGCCCCCGTCACAAACACTTTCTGGATCCTGCAGCTCCTGCAGCCGACTCGATATCAGACCCTGAAAGTTGCATAAACATTCAATAAACACTTTATTTATGTTTTTCAGTCACATCAGTTCGTACCAACCAACCTCTCAGTGATAGCCTATGTTAGTTTTATTTTAAAAAGACAACTTTACAGAAGCAGTTCTTTAATGTTTGTCTGTTCAGACACAGTTATGGGATGTTTAGGATCTGGCTTTAATCTCCAGTACTCGTCCCATACGGTCGTCATGGTGACTGAGAGACATCCAACCTGTCAGCAGCTTCAGCTGAAGCATCATGTTGGTCTGAACCGGAGCAGCTGGTCCAGTTCAGGGCAGAGATCCAGAAGGATCTTCTTGGTACCTAAACCAGCTGATGGTCCAGTCTTAGTCCTGGACCAGCAGATCAGTTTGGTCCCTGAAGACTCGCTACTGAAACGATGACACCACCCACGAGTCTTTATGTCAAACCATTCAAAAGTTATTGCAGAAAATAGGAACTATCAAATATGGACCAATCAGATGAAGGGTGGGCGCGTCGCCACGGTAATGCGTTTGACTGAGAAAAGTAATGCGCGTCGTCGCAGGATGGAGACGCACATTTTGATGTATAACACACCTGGGTACACGTTACGGTTCGGGCTGTATTAACGGCCGAAGACATGGCATAAATTGCGGCAAAATTACACGATTTATTCAAAAGGGTCGACTTCCTGTTCGGTTTCGGCCATGGCACCAAGAGACTTTTCTTTAAGTTGCAACATTATACAGGTGTGTACCGATTTTCGTGCATGTACGTCAAACCGTATTGTGGGGCTTGAGGCGAGAAGTTTTCTAAGGGGGGCTGTTGAGCCATTAGGCCACGCCCATTAATGCAAACCATTAAATATCAAATTTTTCGCCAGGCTTGGTGCAAAATTTGGTGACTTTTGGGGCACGTTTAGGGGGGCAAAAAGGCCCTCATTTCGTCAGAGAAATAAAAATAAAAACGAGAACGAGAATAAAAACAAGAACGAGAACAATTCCTACAGATACAATAGGGCCTTCGCACTGTAAGTGCTCGGGCCCTAATAATTGCCCATGTGTTCCTGTAGCTACATAAATAAAATGAATCATTACTATCACTCAATACCACTGTGGATTTCCTCCCATGGCTGAGATCCCCTGGGTGATCACTCCCTCCCTGGTGGATCCAAGCTGGATTGCGAGAAAACATTACGCTGCCATAAACACTCAGGTGGCGGTGGACCACGATGGCCTCATCACAGACATCTCTAGGTGGCCAGGAGGCCACACGACAGCTTCGTGTGGGCAAACTGGGGTAGATGGCTCAGTTGGTAGAGCGTTCGCCCATGAGCCTGAAGGTCAGTGGTTTGAGTCCTAGTTCCTCCTGTGTCCACCAAAGTGTCCTTGGGCAAGACACTGAATCCCCAGTTGCTCCCGGTTGTCAGGCCAGTGAGGTTGTATGGCAGCTCCACCGACAACCGCTGTGTTAATGTGTGTGTGTGTGTGTGAACGTCTACAGTGTAAAGTGCTTTGGGGCTGTAAGAGTACAGCTGGAAAAGCGCTATATAAGTGTAAGCAATTTACCATTTACTAACTCAGCTGTGGGGCAGAAGGCTGGCAGAGGAGAAAATGTGGCCCACCAGGTGTGATTAATGACCTAAATTAGAGCAGGTGAAGCATCAGTATAAAATGATCTGGTATGACAAAATACTTCAAGCACAAGGCTTTGGTCATTCTTCTTAGGACTTTTGCAGAACTATTTGTGTTTAGCGTGTTGTTAGTTTGCATTTAAATATGGTGTATCAGTGTGTTTTGAGGTGAGTTTTTAAGTTTGGTATTTGTTTTGGTATTTCAAATGATTGATGTTGTCCATGTGAACAGGACTTCCTGGCTCTGTTTCCTGCTCTTTGGCTTTGGAGGCTGTATCCCCACTAAAAAAAGTAGGTAACTATGTCCATGGACCTTATCAGTAGGATGTAATTGGGTGGGCAAATAAGTAATACTGGCAAGTGGATAAAGGATCACGTTCTCAGCATTTTAACTGCAATAAGGTCATATTTGATCACATTCAGGAACACTCTTGTCAGATGTATTTAGCTGGCTACATGGTGACAGCAGCACACACTAAAGACGTGCTAATAAATCTGTATTCAGGTCAAACTGGTGTGGGATCCGGCTATGGCACAGGATCTGGTCATGGTGAAGGAGCTGGCTTTGGCGCTGGCGGCGCGGGATCCGGCTTTGGCAGCGCGGGATCCGGCTTTGGCGGCGCGGGATCCGGCTTTGGCGGCGCGGGATCCGGCTTTGGCGGCGCGGGATCCGGCTTTGGCGGCGCGGGATCCGGCTTTGGCGGCGCGGGATCCGGCTTTGGCGGCGCGGGATCCGGCTTTGGCGGCGCGGGATCCGGCTTTGGCGTAGGAACCAGCTACGGCGTGGGATCCGGTACAGGCTACGGTGCGGGGTCTGGTGCAGGATCTGGCTCTGGTGCAGGAAGTGGCCTTGTGGGGGACCAGGGTGCAGGGATCTCCAGTATCATTGAGGAGCTGCTGAGCCTCAGGCCTAACCGTCCCTTCCCAGACTTTGCCTGGACCAGTGACCACGGTCCCCTCGGCATCGTTGAGAAGCGCCCTCTGTACCCTTCTTCACACTCTGTTCACTCCAGCAATGGCTACCAGAGAGCAAGGGACGTCCAGGTTAATTCTAAATATACCACAGATACTTTTGACCACATTCCTATTGACGACCAGAAAGGGTCTGGATCTAAAGGACACAAGACCTTCTAATGAGGTAACAATCTGAATATTGATGCTATTAGATGCAGTACTGCAAGTGGTTATATTGACTGTTGCCTTTTCCTCTGCAGGTCTGACCACAACATTGAACCCTTGGAGTTGTCAACCTGTTATAATGCCATAATAAACTTATAATTTTCAGATGAGACTGTGATAACTTTCATCTTTAAAGGTTTGTAGCGGCTGATGCATCTTGGTCATAGTTGCCCTGGTTACTGTTTTGACCCTTTACGTGTTTTTAAACTTAAGAGCCCCTTTTATGGCGTGTGGCTGCAACTCTACTAGAATTTCAAGACTGTAGAAACAGCAAACTGAATGGTCAAACATGACCCTAGTATTGCTTAATAGCTCCCATCTTAACGTGTTATCAAACCAATTGATATCTGTTTTACAATGTTGACTCAATGAAAAATATTTGGCAGATGCTAATACAAACAGCTGGTTCTTTGCTAAGGGTGGTGACATGCTGGGATTGGACTGACATCAAACTTACGAGAATACTTATCAGGCAACCATCAGCAGAAACATGTCATTGGTGCTTCAATCATGTGACACTTAATGGCTGCATTTCCCAGATTTGTTAGGAAGCTCTCAAGAGCTTCTCGGCAGCTGTGAAAGGACATGTTTCCCAGAGTCGTTCTTAGCTTAAGATCTTTCACTAAGGAAATGTACTGTAAGATCGCCCTGACCCGCTCTTTAACAGCCTTCTTGGCAACCAAACGCTCACTGCAGCTGCATCAGGTAAAGTTATATCTGACACTACAAGGAATACGAAAACCCTGCATAGTGATGAATGTGCATTCATAGCTGCAGAACACGTAAGCAATAAAATATTAAAGCTGCAAGCAGCGATGAACGGGCCCTTGTGCACGTTCAGGCTGCAGTGGAAGCGCTTGTATGACTTGCATATAGATGTCTTCAGGCCTGGACATTTAGCGGATGACACCAGCCACGATTCTGTCAAACCATTCAAAAGTTATGGCAGAAAGTAGGAACTATCAAATATGGACCAATCAGAAGAAGGGGCGGGGCTAATTCATGCCAATGAAGGTCAAGTACTCAAAACCGAGTCAGATGACACCACCCATGACTCTGTCAAACCATTCAAAAGTTATGGCAGAAAATGGGGACTATCAAATATCGACCAACCAGAAGGGGCGGGGCTAATTTGGACCAATTATGTTCAAAGACTCAATACCGAGTCTGATGACACCACCCACGGGTCTTTACGCCAAACCATTCAAAGGTTATGGCAGAGAGGAACTATCAAATATGGACCAATCAGATGAAGGGGGGCGCGCTTTTTGGCGTCTATCGTCGCCACAGTAACACTTTTGACTGAGAAAAGTAATGTGCATCGTCGCAGTATCGAGACGCACATTTTGATGTATAACACACCTGGGTGCACGTTACGGTTCAGGTGAAGAAGCGGCCGAAGGAATGGCATAAATTGCGCCAAAATTACACGATTAATTCAAAATGGCCGACGTCCTGTTCGGTTTTGGCCATGGCGCCAAGAAACTTTTCTTTAAGTTGTGACATGATACAGGTGTGTACCGATTTTCGTGCATGTACGTCAAACCATATATTGGGGCTTGAGGCACAAAGTTTTCTAGGGGGGGCGCTGTTGAGCCATTAGGCCATGCCCATTAAAAATTAGGTGACTTTTTGGGCACGTTTAGGGGGGCAAAAAGGCCCTCATTTCGTCAGAAAAAGAAAAAAGAAAAACGAGAACCCACAGGTCAATAATACTATAAAAAGTGCCTTTGCTGCTCACATAAAACTCAAGGCACACAATAATATACTCCCACCCTGCATGCAGGAGCTGTTTAAAGTTAGGGAGTCCAAATATCCACTTAGGGGGTCATGTATCTTTAAGAAAATGGGTGTACGGACCAATACTAAAAGCAACTGTATCAATAAAGGGGGTCCAGCTATGGAATAATTTAGAAAATGAACTAAAACTATGCATTACTGTAACCAAATTCAAAAATAAGTTCAAAAATAAAATATTAAATAAATATAAAACATTGATATGATAATATTATAATAATACCATGATAGTAGCAATTTGAAGCAAGTGTTTGCATGACCGCTCTCCGTGGCCAGTTAGCCTAGGAGTGTGGTGAAGCAGCACCACAAGCATACCAGGTGTAAGCCACTTGGTATGTTAAATTCTTTTTACACACCTTACTCTTAACCTCTGCTCTCCACACTGTACAGTCTCTAGCCAAAAAACACTTAATTTATCCCTCCTTGCAATTTATAGTATGTTTTTTGTTTTGTTTTTGTCTTTGTTTTTTGTCTTTGCTTCTTGTCTAGATACCTCTAGGTTCATAAAAGGGTAGGCATAATAAGCCTTGGCTTCAGCCTATACCTTTTCGGTGCCACTTAAAATATTGGACCTTTTTTATGTTGTATTATGTGTTGTATCCAAATGGACCGAAATAAAAACTCAAAATCAAATCAATTGAATCAAATCAAACTTATCATCATAAGCATATTAGAAAATAACATTTCTAAGGTTCTGGAGAAAATGACCAAACATTTGCACACGAGTCTCTTGATATGGAATCACAACATTTTAAACCAGTTTCTTTGATTTGGTGTAGGCCTGGGCGATAAACCAAAAAATTTGATACATACATTCACTGCGATGACTGACATCAATTTGCCCATGTTTCTAAATTCTGTGTTTTGATAAAAAAGAAAAGAAACATTTTATCTATTGTTTTGACTGTGTGTGCTGATAGGCTATTTTCTTTCCCCTTTAAGACAGTGTACAGTGTGTGTGTTTAATCACGTGACTCCACCCATCCAGTCTGAACGAGAAGAAAAAACCAAGAAAATGGCTGCAAATGAAATAACAGGGCTCTCAAAGTGTTATGCATTGAGCCTGAGAGTCACGCATTTCAACAAGTTCACACGCTCTCACGCCACACATGGCATTTCTCACACTGAGAAATAAGACTTGGACTGCAAACGAATTTGGCGAATTTGGCGAATGTATGGCTACAGCCATACATTGTTACAGACATTGACACAGACTGAGCCATTGAAATGGTTCTCTGCACAGATTGTAAACAGCAAATTCTTGTGTAATGGTTAAAACAATTCACCAAAATTCAACCATTTACTGAAGAATTATGAAAAAAACTCATGAATGATACTGAGATATACACATTTCAACACAACTTGGTGACACTGACTGAAATATAACATATCATAAAAAATATATATTTACTGTCCACAATTTTAAAATGTCACTGTACGTATACCGTTTGTCCCATCTGAATGAAACTCATAGGATTAAATGAACGCAAAGTAAACAGTGTTTGTGGTGAGTATGAAGTTCATCTAACGGATAGAGATATAATCATCAGATATGATTTCATATATCAAAAATATAGAGTGACAAAGTTCTGATTAGACTAAGTGTTGCAGTTAAAAAAAATGCCTTTGTGAAAGGGATATGATCCTTGAGTTTCACCTCCCACGAACAAACGGGAGAATTTTTAAGGAGTTTACGTCATACACTTGTCAAAACCATCCAGTACAGTTTTGTGTACATTCAGTACAAATCTCAGGCAGATTTGATGAAGCAATGAATAATTACAGAACATAATTTGACAAAAACTATGTTCCTTTAGTCAGGAGGCAGCACCATGAAGCATCCAAGATTGTCATATCCCCTTGTTCAGGATGGAAGCCTCATTAGCATGTATTTTGGGTCAGATTAGCCTGCAGCCCCCCCCCCCCCCCCCCGTATGTATATATGCATTTTATATATATATATATATATATATATATATATATATATATATATATATATATATATATATATACATATATATATACATATATATATATATATATATATATATATATATACATACATATATATATATATACATATATACATATGTAGTATGAATCAGTAAACATTTTTATAATATGCAGAGAGAATAAAACTGTATGTTTGTAGTGACATTAATTAGTTTTCCATTGTAGATAGATGAAAATCAGCCTTCACTTTGTGAATTTTACTTGTATCTTAGAAAAAATGGAAAATAAATATTGTTATTGAACTTTAATATCATAAGAAGGATAGGGATGTTGAAAACGTGTGCAGAGTACTGTAAATACTAGAATTTGTGCTATTATTCTGCTGGCTGAACAGATAAAATGACATTTTCTCTTACAGACATTTGGAAGGTAGAAGCTTGTCGATGCGCTGCCCTGCTGAGCCAAAAGTTACATTTGAATGCAGCTGGATATACCACCGCCCATGCTACATCACTGCCATCGGTCATAAGAGTCAGTTTGAGTTTGAAACTGACAACCGAGGAAAAACAATACAGAACAAGAAATTAAAGGAGGACGTTTCAAAAATTAAAATACGGCATGTCATTAAAAATGTTTCTATTATTAATGGCATTAATTCAAATACACCGATATGATACCTTAGAACATGATTTTACTGCTTTTTGGTAGATATCTATTTTGTAGTCTGGTAGAGTCCTCCCCTAGGGAAAACAACACCAACCGCCACTGGGCTGGTGTGCAGTTTCCTATTGAAATAATATCACATACTACTGAGGTTGGATGAAAAACATTAATTAAATGAAGTTGGTAATTAAAGATTACAATATTGGTTTACAATTGTGTTACCTATAACATTTTACTTGCAGTAATTTACCGGCCACCATCCTTGGGAAGTTACTTGATTGGCTAGACCCAATGAGTAGCACAATTGCTGTTATGGGGGATTTCAATGATGACATTCTGAAGTCAACAATCTGCAAATTTATAGCAGACAAAGGGTATGTTCAGCTTGTCACACAACCCACAACAGAAAAAGGCACATTAACCAAATAATTTAGAATAAGAGGGGGAACAGGAGGAAAAAAATAATCTGACTGTACTTTCCAGAAAACTCAGAAAACCAGCAGGTTTCACTAAAACAACAGACTTTAAAAGGGTTCTGTTTCATAAAGAGAGTTTCTGATCATCGAGAAAGTGTCAGCTATGGAGTCATGACAAGAAAAAAAACTGCATTAATTGATAGTCGGAAGATAATTCTGAAAGACTTGTCTGTTCAATAATCTTGACTTTAAATATTTACTTGGCATTTAAATGTTTTTTTGTACAGTACATGGACAGATAAAAAAAAGAGAGAAAGAAACAAAAAATGTTTCACCCATTAAAAAGCAAAGCCCTCTGTTTGAAAGTCCATCCATCCATTATCTATAGGCCTACCCGCTTTATCCCTTGCGGGGGTCACGGGGGTCTGCTAGAGTCTATCCCAGCTCATTTCAGGTGAGAGGCAGGGGTTACACCCTGGACAGGTCACCAGTCCATCACAGGGCCACATATAAACACACAAACCATGCACACAACCACACTCACACCTACGGGCAATTTAGAATCACCAATTAACCTACTACGCATGTTTTTTGACTGTGGGAGGAAGCCGGAGTACCCGGAGAAAACCCACGCAAGCACAGGGAGAACATGCAAACTCCACACAGAAAGGCCCTGCTGGGCCTGGGAGTCGAACCGGGGACCTTCTTGCTGTGAGGCAACAGTGCTAACCACTAAGTCACCGTGCTGCCCGATTGAAAGTCTGAGGTTCAAATACCTTCAGACTAAACTATTGTTTTCTACAGAAAATATTTTATTTTCATGTGACACCTGACTTATGTTTGTAAGTATATTTAATTGTGTATTGTAGATAATTATGATAATAAAAGATAATCAAAAATATATCATAAAAAAGGAAACCTCTGTAGCCAGCAGTGACCTGGGGTTTTAACCTAAAACGCTTATCAACAGCAGCAGTCTCTGCAGATGCATCTCTGTAGTCTCCTGTGATACAGGGAAGATGACTAACATCTAGTGGTACATTTGTGTACTGCAGACTATTAATTGGGATATTTTACATGTAAAATACTGATATAAACAGCAATTGTGCTTAAAATGTGATCAATTTATTTTAATTTGGTTAAATTTAGATATTCTTTTCAGTTGATGAGGAACATCTGCTGGAGATGTAGAGATCTTAATTATTAAGGTCTCTTTCTTCAGAGTTGGGGGTCGAGATGCTGCTCAACACAAAAACACATCGAAAAGTCCCTGTCTGAAAATAAATAAGCCAGTTACTCAATGATCCCGACGTGACTAAACACTGGTCTTCTGGATACAAAAGGGGAGCAGCACCATAAACTAACTACAAAGGGAGTATCCAAACAGCTGTTTATACACAAAAGGCATTTACTAAAACAAAATCCTACCTATCCCAACTCCAGGCTAAAAACTATCAAAACTAACCAAACAAAGAGCGAAGCCAAAAGTTTAGTTTAACCTAAAGAAGGAGACTTCTAACAGTCAACTCGAAACCACAGAAGTAAATCAGAAGGTACCAGAGCTACAAAGCTATAAATAAAGAGCGGGTGTCGCCCTGTTGGGGGGTTCCCTCTCTCCGGGCCCGTCTCCGGTCCCCCCCGCTGCCTCTGTGGCGGGGCGCCCCTCTGGTCTTGGAGGGCCACTTTCGTGGGGGCGGGTGCACCTGCCCGTGTCGGCCGGGGCGGCTCTGTCTCTCCGGGCAGGCTGGCCTCTCGCCGGGTGGGGGTCGTTGTATGTGTATATATGTATGTGTATGCGTATGTATGCGTATATATATGTATATATATTAATGAGATAAATATATTAACAATGCACATATATATGCCTTAGGGTCTTACCAGCATGGTATTAACCATTAATATGTGTACAGACATGCTATAAAAAATAATAAAAAAAAACAGTGTAAAGTGCTTTGGGGCTGTAAGAGTACAGCTGGAAAAGCGCTATATAAGTGTAAGCCATTTACCATTTACTAACGCAGCTGTGGGGCAGAAGGCTGGCAGAGGAGAAAATGTGGCCCACCAGGTGTGATTAATGACCTAAATTAGAGCAGGTGAAGCATCAGTATAAAATGATCTGGTATGACAAAATACTACAAGCACAAGGCTTTGGTCATTCTTCTTAGGACTTTTGCAGAACTATTTGTGTTTAGCCTGTTAGTTTGCATTTGAATATGGTGTATCAGTGTGTTTTGGGGTGAGTTTTTAAGTTTGGTATTTGTTTTGGTATTTCAAATGATTGATGTTGTCCATGTGAACAGGATTTCCTGGCTCTGTTTCCTGCTCTTTGGCTTTGGAGGCTGTATCCCCACTAAAAAAAGTAGGTAAATATGTCCATGGACCTTATCACTAGGATGTAATTGGGTGGGCAAATAAGTAATACTGGCAAGTGGATAAAAGATCACGATCTCAGCATTTTAACTGCAATAAGGTCATATTTGATCAGATTCAGGAACACTCTTGTCAGATGTATTTAGCTGGCTACATGGTGACAGCAGCACACACTAAAGACGTGCTAATAAATCTGTATTCAGGTCAAACTGTGGGATCCGGCTATGGCACAGGATCCGGTCATGGTGAAGGAGCTGGGTTTGGCGCTGGCGGCGCGGGATCCGGCTATGGCGCTGGCGGCGCGGGATCCGGCTATGGCGGTGCGGGATCCGGCTATGGCGTAGGAACCAGCTACGGTGTGGGATCCAGCACAGGGTACGGTGTGGGGTCTGGGGCGGGATCTGGCTCTGGTGCAGGAAGTGGCCTTGTGGGTGACCAGGATGCAGGGATCTCCAGTCTCATTGAGGAGCTGCTGAGCCTCAGGCCTTACCGTCCCTTCCCAGACTTTGCCTGGACCAGTGACCACGGTCCCCTCGGCGTAGTTGAGAAGCGCCCTCTGTACCCTTCTTCCCACTCTGTTCACTCCAGCAATGGCTACCAGAGAGCAAGGGACGTCCAGGTTAATTCTAAATATACCACAGATACTTTTGACCACATTCCTATTGACGACCAGAAAGGGTCTGGATCTAAAGGGCACAAGACCTTCTAATGAGGTAACAATCTGAATATTGATGCTATTAGATGCAGTACTGCAAGTGGTTATATTGACTGTTGCATTTTTCCTCTGCAGGTCTGACCACAACATTGAACCCTTGGAGTTGTCAACCTGTTTGCCATAATAAACTTGTAATTTTCAGATGACGCTGTGATAACTTTCATCTTAAAGGTTTGACATTCCTCCACTGTAGCGGCTGATGCATCTTGGTCATAGTTGTCCTGGTTACTGTTTTGAGCCTTGACGTGCTTTCAAACTTAAGAGCCCCTTTTATGGCGTGTGGCTGCAACGCTACTAGAATTTCAAGACTCTAGAACCAGCAAACTGAATGGTGGTAAAGCGTAACTCAAACATGACCCTAGTATTGCTTAATACAAACCGGATTCGGTTCAAGTTGGGAAATTGGGTAAAATGTAAATAAAAACAAAATACGATTTTGAAAATCCTTCTCAACCTATATTCAATTGAATACACTACAAAGACCACATATTTAATGTTCAAACTGATAAACTTAATTGTTTTTTGCCAAAGAATTAACTTAATTTCATGGCTGCAACACGTCCACTAGAAGTTTGGAAAGGTGGCAAAAAATACTGAGAAAGCTGAGAAACTCATTAAACACCTATTGCAACATCCCACATGTGATCAGGCTAATTGGGAACAGGTAGGTACCATGATTGGGTATAAAAGGAGCCTCCCCAAACATGCTCAGTCATTCACAGGCAAAGACGGGGCGAGGGTCACCACTTTGTCCACAACTTCGTGAGAAAATGGTTGAACAGTTTAAGAACATTTCTCAAAGCAAAATTGCAAGGAATTTAGGGATTTCAACATCTACGGTCCATAATAAACAATTCAGAGAATCTGGTGAAATCACTGCACATAAGCGCCACGGCCAGAAACGAAGACTGAATGACCGTGACCTTCGATCCCTCAGACGGCACTACCTTTATTAAAAAAAAAAAAAAAGACTGTGTAAAGGATATCACCAAATGGGCTCAGGAAAACTTCAGAAAACCACTGTCAGTAAATACAGTTTACGTCACTACATCAGTAGTGCGGTTTAAAACCCTACCATGCAAAGCAAAAGCCGTTTATGAACATCCAGAAACGTTGCCGGGTTATCTGGGCCCGAGCTCATGTAAAATGGACTGATGCACAATGGAAAAGTGTTTTGTGGTCTGAGTCCACTTTTCAAATTGTTTTTGGAAACACTGGACGTCGTGTCCTCCGGACCAAAGGGGAAGCGGAACCATCTGGACTGTTATCAACGCAAAGTTCAAAAGTAGCATCTGTGCATGACAGGCAGACACACAAGGGGAGAAGGGACTTCTTTCATTTTTGTTTTTTTGAAAACTTTATCCTTATGAACGCAATTGTTATATAGTCCAACTTTCCTTATTTTATTCAGAACACTTTTTTTCCTCTTCAGCGTGGGCCCCCACGGAGCAATGGGCCCGGGGCGGCCGCCCCCCCTGCCCGTCTGCCTGCTCCGTTAGTGCCCACATGTAATGAATTGAGTTATGTTAAAAATGTACACAAGCAAAAAAAAACTGACCTACATCCGTATAAGTTACAGTGGATGTAGAAGAAGTTCCCTGACCTCCCATCAAAATCCATGACTCTGCTGGAGCTGCTCACTTTCATCCAGGAGAAAGAGCTCGCAGAAATCTACCCCGATCTGTGGACTGCACTCAGAATTGGTCTGACCTTCCAATGACAGTAGCGGAAGCAGAAAGGATTTTTTCCAAGCTGAAGCTTATTAAAACATACTTGAGGTCCACTATGTCCCAGGAGCGTCTCTCTAGACTTGCCATCATCAGCATCAAGTAACAGATTTCGTATTATGATGTAATTGAGGATTTTGCTGCAAAGAAGGCAAGAAAAGTCAAGTTCTGGATTGCACTTTACCACTTTACACTTGTTGTGAAAGGGTGAAAGAGCCAGGTTAAAAAATATGCTACAGTCTTAGCACTCAATTCAGATTATGTGAATAAACCTAATTGTATTTTTTTTTATTTATTCATTAGTTATACATTTGAATGTGTGAAGGATTAGTGTAATTTACACAGGGGCTGTGCATTGATGAGATGTCTTTTTTTTATTCGCTGCACGGGGGGTGGGCGGGGGGTGGACAGTTGGCCCAGGGCGCAAAAGTAGCCAGGACCGCCTCTGATGCATACTACTGATATTTACTCACAAGTGTGCCGAACTTAAGTATACTTTTTGAGTGTATGGCATTTCGGAAGCACCATACGTCTTCATTCTTATTTGATTCTGCTGAACCACAATTAAAACTCTGGTGTTCATTAGTCCGGTTTAGTGTTTCATTCTCAAAGGTTTGTGCAGGTTTGCGTGTCCGTGGTCGGATCGACCCTCTTCAGCTGCTCTAATGTTTGCAGTCATTCAACAAAACTGTGCGCACACACGCAGGAATGTGAAGGATGAGCCGCTCCTGCAGGTTTTATCAGCTGGACGCTGTGTGAGGAGCCTGCTGACGCCACTGTTTATACACGCGCATGGAGGGACTGAAACTTCCTTCTACACAACATATACCCTGTCAACTGTATCATTGCTAAATTGTAGCAATCACATTGTAGCATTACAGATGTTAATGACTCCTGTACTTTTTGTAACAACGAAACAGAAACATCTCTTTATTTATTTTTTCACTGTGACAATTTCGGAGTGATCCTGAGTTTCATTTTTTCAATGCTGCGAAATCTGTTTATTTACTTAACATTAAAGATATTATTTGTTACTTTGATATCCTTACGATCATGCTCTTGAAAACCTATTGAATTTTTATCAATATTTATGCTAAATTCTTTATTCACAAACAAAAATGTGCTGGTGCTACTTTAAATTTGCCCCTTTTCTACTAGAATTAAATTATCTCATTAAATCTCTTTATTTGATAAACAACAAAAAAGCAATATATTTTTGATCAACTATGAAAAGTTTTTCCCTGTATCGTCTGACTAACCTTTTATTTATAACTGTCTTGACCTTTCCTTATTGTTTTCTATGTATCTGATTCTATTCCTCATAGCTGTTTTATTCTCTATTTATTTACTCATCTTTATTATTATTATTATTATTATTATTATTATTATTATTATTATTATTATTATTATTATTATTATTATTATGACTGTTACCTTCATTATCTATATTATGACTTCTTATTCATACTAGATATTTTTATAATTTACTCCTTCATTGTATGTGCTGTTCCACACTATTGTATACCTTGTTGGTGTTTGTATAGCAAGATTTGCTAATAAAGTTTAAAAAAAAACGTTAACAGAAACATAAAAAAAAGGACTGAAACTTCCTACTCAAGTAAATACCAGCATGAGTCAAGTGAAACGCTGATCTCTGCACGCAGCCGCGCAGCCTGATGAGCAGCATTCCTCAGCTTCTCCCTCCTCCTCTTCCTCCTCCTCTTCCTCCTCCTCCTCCTCTCCCTGATCTTCCTCCTCCTCCTCCTCCTCCTCCTCCTCCTCTCATGCGTGGGGTAGTGGGTGTGTGTCAGTCAGAGTGCGTGGGTGCGTGTTTGGACCGCAGATCTTCCGTCTGGACTCACACCAGGGACGAGGACCCAGCAGGGATGATCCGGACACAGGCCTGAGCAGGAAGGTAGGCGTCTCCCTGAAACTCCCTGAAAACCTGTATTATGGTTGTTTGAGCAGCTTTTTCACTTTAATTCAATTCAATTCAATTTTATTTTATATAGCGTCTATTACAACAGAAGTTGTTTCTAAGGATCTTTCCACAGACCAGAAAATGACCCACGAACAATTATTACATAAAGGCAAGGCAAGTTTATTTATATAGCACAATTCAACACAAGGTAATTCAAAGGGCTTTACATCAACATTAAAAGCGGCAAGACATAATTAGACAGTAAATAACAAATACAATGAAATAAAATTATGAGAAAGGAAGGTAAAATAATAAAAATCACAAGTTGCTGGAAACTAAGGGCAGTAGAGTACCGCAGGTAAGTATTTAATTTAGGACTACGCTTCAGTAAACAGTAATACATGTATTACTGTTTTACTACTGTATTACTATTACATAACATAAACAATGGCAGGTAAGGACTCCCCTAGTTGGAGAAAAACCTTATCTAAACAACATCTTGACATCTTGAGCGTTTTGGCTCTACGGGAAGATAAAATCTAACAAAATGTATCCAGAAAACAAACATTTAATACACAGATCAAAATCAAAAGAGAAAAATGTTTTGGATTTATTTAACCAGTTGAAGCCCTCAGCGTATCTTTCTTTCTTCCATGTGAGATGTTTTTCCACTTTTAGAGAGGAAGTGGAGCAAAAGCTTAAACAATTTAAAAGAAAGAAAAGCTGTGACATGTACTTGGATGAATGAGACTAAACTCGGAGGCTTTTATTTCAAAGCAATGATTCTGCTTTCAGTCGTGAAGCTAAATAACAGCAGGTGTTATTGGCTGATGATGTGCGCAGAGGTGGGCTGTTTCTGACCTGGATCAGTTTCAGCATCAGTTTTCGAGACTGAAAGTGAAGCTGCTGAAACTGATGCTGATGAAATTGATGCTGCTGAAACTGATGCTGCTGAAACTGATGCTGATGAAATTGATGCTGCTGAAACTGATGCTGCTGAAACTGATGCTGATGAAATTGAAGCTGCTGAAAGTGAAGCTGCTGAAACTGATGCTGAAACTGAAGCTGCTGAAACTGATGCTGCTGAAATTGATGCTGCTGAAACTGAAGCTGTTGAAAGTGAAGCTGCTGAAATTGATGCTGCTGAAGCTGCTACTGCTGAAGCTGCTACTGCTGAAACTGCCTCTGCTGAAACTGCTGAAACTGCTGAAAGTGAAGCTGAAACTGCAGCGTGGCTGCAGGTATTTGTGGGCGGGGCTCCAGTCCTGCAGGAATGTCTGCGCGTTCCGCAGCATTCCTGCCTCAGAAACCTGCACGTAGGCTCTTCCCACCAATCCCCGTCAAACACCAGATTCAAACTGGGGAGTTATCTGTTAGGTCCACCTCTCCGGACGGGTTCTGGTCCAGACTTCATTCTCCCTGGTCTGACCTGACAGGATAAGCTGGGACTTCTGCACAAGTATCTTTATATTTCATCATTTATGGATAAACGTTATTTCTTCTTGAATGAAGGCAAGTGAATTTATTTTTCTTGGTTCTTGGACATGTTTCAGCTTCCATCCAGAACAATTTGTCCATTTCTTCATTCAGAACTGACAAAACCTTAAAACGTTAAAACCCACGAAAACAAAGTTTGTTTCCCTTGATTTCAGCCTCTCAGTGGCAAGTATGTGGTTTTATTTTGCTCCTCCTGAGAGTGATCAGATGATTGTGGGAAACTTATGGAGAAGGCCCGGCGATGGGCTTTTCAGCAGATCTTCCACAGCATGGCTTCATCTTGGTTTTCTCCAGGTTTTGAACTCCCTCCTTGTTTCTGCTTCCTCGTGTCACCTTTGGGTCGAACCTGTTTGGGGTTTTTGCCAGTACTTCCTGGTTTGTGTTCTCCATGTTTCTGCTGTTCTCTGATCAAGTATTACATTTCTTTTGTGACTAGTTTTCCTGCAGTTTCCATGTGAAGGTGTTTTCCCCTCCGCTTTGTTTTGAGTGTATGTGTGTGTGTGTGTGTGTGTGTGTGTGTGTGTGTGTGTGTGTGTGGTCAAGGTTTGTTACTTCCTGTTTTATTTTGAAGGCCGTGTCTTTGTGTTTGAGTTCTTGTTTAACCTTCCTGTTTCCTATCTGCCCTGATCATCTGCACCTGTGTCTCGTTAACCCTTGTGTGTATCTGGTCTTGTCTTTCCTTTGCTCCCCGCTGGTCCGTATTGTTTCCACCTTCCGTGTTTCCCAAGTCAGGTTTTTGTCATTTTTGGATTCTTGTTTTAAGTTCTGGTTTTTGTATCCTGCTTGGCAGCGCTTTGGTTTTTGTTGATTAAATTAATCATCCTTTTTGGAACTCCTGACTCCTGCATCTGGGTCCTACTCCCACGTAACTGTAACATATGTGTTGCACTGAGAATTAACAAAAGGAAAAAAGTAGTCCTTAGTGAGAGAAACTTTTGGTGGATGGGTGGGTGTTTGCCCCGGTCAGACAAGGGCAGATGCTGCAGTGGTGTCATAAAAAGTCACAATGCTTAAAAAATAGAAGTAATTATGCTTAGTCAAATAATGCACCAAGAAATGAGCTATACATACTTTAGATATACATTATTATGGGTTATTCAGTCCCCGGACACGCAGCCAGTTTTCTGCTCACATTGCCGGTTCCTTCCAGATGGAACTTGAACTCAGTCAGGGCTGATCACCATCACAGATTTGTAAGAACTGCCAAAGGATAGACGAGGTCCAGTTTGCAGGTCTGGGTAACGCCTCTGCTTCATGCTGACGTGGTCCTGTGATGATCCTCAGCTTTCTTGTTCACATCCGAGTGTGAAGCATCACGGTCAGACTCAGCACCTCCAAGTCTGATCATAGTGATACAAAAAAACTACTACTAATAATAATATACATCTTAAAATAACGTTTCAGGGTCAGTACAGAAGAGTTGCCATAAGAGAAGGCTGATTAAAGGTCAAAACCTCCAGACACAGAGACAGTTTCTTCCCCCAATCTGTTGCTCTGATGAACTCTCATCACTCATAGAGTCTCAGAGTAGTCAATCACTGTGCAACAATAATAATTATTATTATAATAATCATACTAATAATAATCACAATCATATGCTGTAACAATGCACCTTTCAATAACCATGTCTACCTCATACTGCTGCACCGTTCCTTTTAAAAAAAAAATTGTATATATGTTAATAAGAGCTGTCATTTGTCTATTTACTGTACAGTGAGCGAAACTAACCAAGTAAAATTCCATGTCTTGTTTGACCTGACTTGGCCAAGTAAACATGATTCTGATTCTGATATGTGATGGAGGAATGCTGCTTGTGATGATTATCTAATCAATTCCACAAACATGAATGTACCGCTTGTGTTGCTTCTATAATGCAGTAAATCTCTGCAACTCTTTGCGTGTTGTCCATCATGGCTCTGGTCAGTAGAGATGCTCTGGTCACATGTTTGAGGCCGGCTGGTAACTGGTTCTGGATCCAGTGGTTTTCTGTGTTTCTCCACTGCTCCACGCTCACACGTGCTGGTCTCCCTGCAGGTCCGAGGAGCCGCTGAGCCATGGAGCTGAAGGTGTGGGTGGAGGGCGTGGTCAGAGTGGTCTCTGGTCTCTCCCTGGACACCTCCTGTCATGACGTCGTCATCGCTCTGGCACAAGCCATCGGTAAGCTCTCTCTGTCGTCCAACATGGACTCAGCCATGTTTAATCACTCAGCACTGACCAAAAACCATGTGCTCGTGCTCACGGCCGTGACCCCCACCACGGCAAACGCAGACATGACTCTCGTGGAAGTCCATGGTTTTCACGAGCCGTGAACAGGTTCCTGGAAGGACACAAATGCAGCTTCAGTGCTGGTTAGAAGTCACATGAAGTCATGACCTGATAATGATCTTGTCTTCAGCTAGAAACTGTCCACGTGAAGCAACCTTTGACGTTACTTAAGGAAACAATGAGTGCATTTAAGCCGACAGCAATACTCTGATTGTTATGATGTGATGATGATCCAGATACAAGAGATGCGGAGGCAGGAGATCCAGATACAGGAGTTCCAGGCAAAAAGCCTTCATTTAAAAAGAGTAAAAGTAAGTAAAAAGTAAACGTAAAGTGAATAGAAAAACCCGACACAGGGACAAAGGGAACAACAGTAAATACTGTCAGGGACTGGTGAGACACAGGTCTGATTGATCAAGAGAGACAACTGAACCAAACGTGCAAAAAAACAGACTTTCAAAATAAAACAGGAAGTAAAACACACATTAATACAAGCAAAGAAGACCAAATGAGGAAACTAAGAAGAACCTGAAGAAAACAGAAGAAAACCAAAACCCAAGAGGAAACTCTGCAGACACGTTATGATGTGTTATTAACACATTCAAACACTTTAATCACGATATGACGCCCTGATGGAGCATTTTGTAACACCCAGAAACACATTTGAGGAGGTGAACGCGACAATAAATGGCAATAAAGTTACAAGGCTGTGTTTGAATTGGGACCCTCCCAGCAGAGTCTGGTTTTAGGGAACCGGTGGACCCGGGTCTGGTGTTGTTACATGAAGGAAACTCCAGAAGCGCTATTACACTCTCAGGACCACAAGCAGCTAAAACGGAAGCAAACCTGTAGCTGAGAGGACATCAGAGCGTCCACTAACTTGTCTGTCTGTGTTTGGTCCGTGCAGGTCAGACGGGTCGTTATGTTCTCCTCATGCAGTCACGGGGACACGAGAGACGCCTGGTTGCTGACGACTGTCCCCTGCAGCACCTGGCTCAGCTGGGACGGCTGGCCGCAGAGGTCCAGTTCATCCTGCGGAGGACCGGCCCCGTCCTCAGTGAAGGCCCACACGCTCGCTCCGGAGACAAGCGGCCGGTCCTGCTCAGGCCGTCAGAACCGGAGCCTCCCAAACACATGGGCCTCCAAAAGGCCTTCACCTTCAATTTGGGCCCCTCAACAGGTTCCAAGAGGAGTAAATCCAGCAGGGACTGGTCTCCGTCACCCAGAGCATCCCCCGAACCACGGGCGTCTCCCGTCTCCTTCGTAGGACCTCCCGGTTCAGCCCACATACCCACAAAAGAGGAGGTGTTCAGGCAGATTCTAGAGCAGCAGAGGAGGCTGCAGGGCCTGGAGCTGCATGTTGAAGCTCTGGAAAGAGAGACAGCAGCGTGGGAGCAGAGATGTTATTCTCCAGAGGTTTCCTATCTGAGTCCAAGTCTGGCAGAGGAGGTGGCTGAACTGGAGCAGCGGCTGAGGGGGAACGAGCTGGAGCTGACGGACGGAGACACCTGGGAGGAGGAGCTGCAGGCAGAACTGGACCAGGAACGAGGTACAGTAGGCTTCTCATCTGCTCTCAGTAGGAATGGGCGATATTTTACCGTTCACAATATAGCGTCAAAAAAATTCCCCACGGGAAGAATTTGTCATCTCGAGGTAAAAACGATAAATTCCCGTTGATGAAGTTTTTGTGTAAAACTGATTTATGGTTCTGTGTTAAATCCATGCACAATGTACAGGAAGGAAGGAAGGAAGGAAGGAAGGAAGGAAGGAAGGAAGGAAGGAAGGAAGGAAGGAGGGAAGGAGGGAGGGAGGGAGGGAGGGAGGGAGGGAGGGAGGGAGGGAGGGAGGGAGGGAGGGAGGAAGGAAGGAAGGAAGGAAGGAAGGAAGGAAGGAAGGAAGGAAGGAAGGAAGGAAGGAAGGAAGGAAGGAAGGAAGGAAGGAAGGAAGGAAGGAAGGAAGGAAGGAAGGAAGGAAGGAAGGAAGGAAGGAAGGATATGAGCCTGAAAGAAAGAAATGAGCCAGAAAAAAGGATAAATTCCCGTTGATGAGGTTTTTGTGTAACAAACATGGCGGATCTGAGTCATTCCAGTTTTGCAGTACAGGTGTAACTCATTTAATTGGTTTTTATTAATTCAATGTAATTGGTGTAGTTTAGTAGCATTCAGTATTCTTTTAGAGCAGTGTTTTGGAGGCTCCAAAGACTGAATGTGGTGATAGATTTATAGTTACAAAGGTGGAGTTGAATTGGTATTTTTTTTATTGTCATTTTTATCGTTATCGGGATAAATGCCAGAAATGATCGTGATAAATGTTTTAGTTCATACCGCCCATCCCTAGCTCTCAGCAAGTTTGCCCATCGTCTCCAATCTCGGGCATTTCTAAAGCAAAAACATCAACGCCGTCTTCAACAGCTATGCACAGTCTTCTGCAACAGGCGGGCTCATCTCTAGAGGAACGAGCTCATGACATCCACGAGCTGCAAAGCCATTCTGCTCATCTGGAGAAGGAGCTGGACCTGGAAGTGCAGAGGTGGGACTCCCCGGCGGAGGCCCAGCAGAGGGACGAGGCCCTCAGGTCGCTCACGCTGGAGCTCCAAAGCCGCCGGCAGCTCGGAGAAGAACTGGAGGCAGCCATGTCTGAGACACAGCTGGAGCTTCAAACTTCAGAGGACAGAGCCAAGGTACAACTCTTCTTTTGTCTGTCTGTCCGAGGCGAGGTGGCAGGACGATCCACAACAACAGCGGTTCAGACTCGCATCACACGATTAGACGTGTGAAATAGGCCTGTTTTGAAAGAATCTATTTTCTGATTCTAAATCGATTCTCGTATTAATTCCTAAAAATTGATTCGTATGTCTAAAGATCGATTTTTTTTTGGGGTTTTTTTTTTTTTTTTTGGTCATTACATTTTCGCCCGGTTAACTTTAATCCCAGTAGTCACGTCATTTAAAGGAGCCGTCTGTAAGAAATGGCCAAAACTGGTACTGCAGTCACTTTCAAAATATTGTTGAGCGGCGTGTACCCTCCCCCTCCTCCCCCCGACCAGAGGTTGCCAGGTAGGCTGCAGAATGCAGCAGGAACGTAGGCTGCCATGGCTGCGATAATTAGAGCCGAGCTGGCAACCCGGATGCAGAAACAATACTGACTTGGTGATTGGGAGATAGGTGGAGGGTGGAGCTTCAGAAACAATACTGACTTGGTGATTGGGAGATAGGTGGAGGGTGGAGCTTCAGAAACAATACTGACTTGGTGATTGGGAGATAGGTGGAGGGTGGAGCTTCAGAAACAATACTGACTTGGTGATTGGGAGATAGGTGGAGGGTGGAGCTTCAGAAACAATACTGACTTGGTGATTGGGAGATAGGTGGAGGGTGGAGCTTCAGAAACAATACTGACTTGGTGATTGGGAGATAGGTGGAGGGTGGAGCTTCAGAAACAATACTGACTTGGTGATTGGGAGATAGGTGGAGGGTGGAGCTTCAGGCCAAAACAAAAAATGACAACATAAACATCAGTTGAGGGCTGCAACTCCTCTTTTTAAACTGGAATATCCTGGCTTGAGTGCTGTTGTCAGTGACATAAGTATTTGAAATGAACATGATTTTTAAATGTCTGTTGACATATCGGGGTCATTTTATGATTCGTTTTATTATTGCTCTTACATACAGCTCCTTTAATTCACACATGGGCGTAGTGTGAAACTATCAAACAATGGACATGCCGTCGAAGAGCACCTGCAGTGTTAACAAAGCGCTGGTTTTTAAAACTCATGAAAGGCTTTAAAATGTACAAAAAATGTTTTTTTTTTTTTCTTGGACTTAATGAATTAAGTTTTTGATATAACATTTTTAATAAGAGTAACCCAAATAAATATCGGATCAAATTGAATCGGATTCAATCCGATTCAATTCGATCTGATAATTGATTCTGAATCTTAAGAATCGGAATCAAATCGATTCTTGACATTTGAATCGATCCCCAGCCCTAGTGTGAAAGCTCCGCCTCCGTCTGAGTGTGGCGTTGCATGAATCTGCTGCAGACCAAAACCATGCATGATTGAGGAAACGAGGTCCTGGGACACTTTCATGGTTGATGGTCTGTAATGTGGGCCGGTGTGAGTCCAGCTGTGGTCCTCCTGTCACCCGACGGTTGCTGAGGTTGGGTCCAACACTCAAAGCTCATTATTTTTTTTATTTTTTTTAACAATATCTTTATTGATTTTTTTATTCACACACAGGATATTATTATAAAGGACATTTCACAACAACTTTTGACTTAACAGTCTTAACGCCCCGCCCCCCATCCCAACCCACATCCATTCTATCTTTGCATCTCTCTTCTTATAAGGTCCAAAATTAGTCCAAAGTAGCATATGACAGTATTGTAAGTACAGTCCAATGTTACCTCTAGCAAATTGGCTTGGCTTGGCTTATGGCTTACACTTATATAGCGCTTTCCAGCTGTAAGATTAAAGATATACGTAAACAAAACTTACACATAGACAAAAAATACACTTTTGCTGTCGCCATTCCCCTTCCAAGGTTCACCCCTTCTTTGATATTTAGGTTTCCTGCCCTGCATTTTCCTACCGTAGAATCACCCCTATATCTCCTGTTTTAATGAATTGATTAAACGGTTTCCTCATTTCCTCGTACTTCCCGCATTTGTTTTTTAATGTATATGTTATTCTCTCCATTGACATACATTGTGCCATAGCATTGATCCAAGCATCGATTGTAGCTGCATCCGTTTTCTTCCAGTTAAGAGCAATAATCCTTTTTGCCTACATACAACTAAATCAATACATTTACTTTCTTGGGGTTTCAAATTGAGATCTGCTGGATATAGATGCAGCAATAACAACGTAGGGTCCAGTGGAATATTCATACAGGACAGGATAAGCATGGTTTTATTAATTACCTCCTTTGAATGATCATCAGAATAAAAAATAAACTTATATTCAGGGACATTTTCACTGAATATAAGACTCGAAAAAGGAAAAGCGGAGACTTTTATTGTTTTTTTTTTTAAACTGACTTTTAAATGATGGATTATGAGCTGTGGAGGTAAAATGCAACGCAGTGCCAAGAACAAGTCGCACCGACAACATTCATGTGATTTGTTTTTTATTTTATTTTAAGTTATTAAGAATCTCAGCTCTGCCGGCAGCGGTCCAGCTGGGGAACTCACTGCACAGATCTCTATCTGAGACCTGCAACAGGGCCTTAACAACGAAGCCTGAGGCCTCGACGACGAGACCGTAACTAGGCCTGGATGTCCTGCGTCATGTTTTTATTGTGGTGTAGTTCGTACTGGTCATCTCTGTCGTCATCATTTCCAGCTTTATTATAGTCAATAGTATGGAATCAATAATTTCCTCCAGGAGAAAAGACTGTAGGAAACAACAGTGTTTCCTACACAGTGCAATAACCAGGACAGTGCAATAACTTTGTGCAATATTACACGGCACTTTGCTGTGTGTGTGAGATGGAGATGTCAATTTCCCCGAGGGAACCTCCCAAAGGGATTAATAAAGTCACCTGAATCTGATCTGAATCTGAAAATATGTGACAAGCATTCGCAGTGTGAATGTTTGTGTCAAGACTGATCACTTTCATTGATTAAATCCTGTTTATGTGCAGAATTAAACATAAAGCTCTGTGAACTGATCAGGAAATGAAATAGGAGCCTATGGATGCACAGGCAGGTTGTCTCATTCGTGTTGCGTCCTGCAGGACCGGCTGGAGATGATGGAGGAGGTGAATAAGGAGCTGAGGCAGTGCAACCTGCAGCAGTTCATCCGGCAGACGGGTGGCGCTCCGACCGGCGAGCAGACCGACACGCTTCCCCTCAGCGAGGTTTACCTCAGCAACGCGGGCATCATGGAGTAGAAACCTCCCGGACAGGCCCCCACACGTGGGTTTGTCCACCCTTATCGTATTCATTAAAGACATTTTACACATTTATTTGTACCTTTTTTGTAAATTACAGTAGTTTTTATGTATCACTAAATCATCACATTGATCATGTTTGCTGAGTTTGTTTATAACTCTGTGTTCTCCACTAAAATCTGAGAGATGATATTGCTGGTAATAATGAGAATATCGTGATAACCCACTCTGGCGTTTCCTCTGTCTTCTGCAGGTCAAAGAAGAAACGCTCAGAAACCTCCACCCCTCATCCAGATACTAGTGTTTGTGTTGATAACTGCCAGCTTACTTAAAAACAAGATAAAAAAGCTAAATCAAAAGTTTTTAATAACTGTAAATATTTTCTATTTGTCACTTTTTGTATGTGAAAGCATTGATTTTGTACTGCTATGAATTAAAGCTCACTTGATACACGTAAGTGTGGCTCCGTCTAATGTCTGGTAAAAGCACACTAAGCTATAGTTCCCGAGCATGTAGCTGACGCGTACTTCAAATAAAACATCACAGTCCGTGTTCTTCTTTCAAAAGTTTAGTGAGAACCTTTCTTTCAATTACAATAAGAAAAAAAACTGCGATTATATGACAAATAATATTCTTGTGCAAGCATGGTCAAAACTAGTGTGCTCTCTCTATAGCTTCACAAAAAAAAAACAATACACGTACACCACGTGATATATATACGTGACCAATGAGAAAGCTGCGGTCTATTAATATTAAGCAAACACCTTGCGAACCGATATTAAACTGCATATTACTCAAAATATACTTAAAGCAGCACAATGTAACTTTCAGCTTTTAATGAGTTTGGCGGCTCCTTTGGACAAAAGCGGTAGTGTTTTACCAGAAAGAACACTACATTTCCCATGAGCACCCTGCCGGAAAGATCCTGTGCCCGTCGCTGCATTTGATAATGCGCTCTGGTTTTGTTCTACTGTACCTTTTTCCTGTCACGTTTTTTAGAGGGACTTCGTCAAAAATTAGTAGTCCAACATACTTACTGACAAAATAAAAAAAATACTTTATAACCTGTGAATAACTGAATGTTTTTCAGATCAGCCCTGCACAATTTTACAGTTCTCAGGAAAAATACTCAATGTTCTATACATTTTCTTTGCATTGCATTCTTTCCTCTAGTGCTGTCATTCTATTCAATTGTATTATTATTTAATAAAGCTTCCTCATTGCCAATTACACAATTTTATGATCACTATTATTATTCTGGGTCTGTTGTTGATATTGTCAGTAATTTTAGAATTACCAAAACCCAAGACGAATGTGAAAACATTCTAATTTTTATTCTTATTGAACATAGAACTCTACATTTAAATTTGTATCATAACAATTCTGTCTCTTGTTTTATCCCCATAAATCCCCATCGGTCAGACATCCCTCCTCGTCTTTCAGCTCATGCCAGCGAGTGAACGCCGGTGTCGTTCCAACAAGTGATTGCCTGCCAGAATCTGATTTCTCCCCTGAAAATGGGTCTTTTTACCTGCCAAAAATTGATTGAAGGCCAAATACAGTTAATGAAAGGTTGTTTCTAGCTAAATATGACTTGATCTCATTCTTGAGCTTCATAATCTGAAAATCTGACATTTAAACGCTATTGCTCAACGGGTGTGCGCGCTCCCGCGGCCACAAATCAGATTCTGGCACGCAATCACTTTTTGGCACGACACCGGGCCAATGTTTATTCTTGTCTGGCATTTAGCTTGTTACTGTCCCTCTTTCTTTTTTTCGCCTCCTCCGATAAAACTTTTATTTTCTTCGGATTTTTCGCTGCTTCGGCCATGATCAGCTCCGCGTTTAGCTCAACACCAGCTTCTCCTGAGCTCTGTGCTCCACGCCCCACCCATTTTCGTCTCGACTGCGAATCAGGAAGGAGGGGGAAGTGACGTATGCCGTAAAGCAGTCAAAGCCGTAAAAATGTGTAGTTTCTTAGTGTGGCAGGGTTCCTACCATGCTCCTCAAAGTTACATAGTGCCAGTGAAGGAGATACAGACCCCTCAGACCATGACAGAGGTTCATTAAACCTGTTGTAAGTTGATGTACCATCACAATGACTCTGGAAATATTAGATTAAGGTGGAAAAGTTACATTGTGCTGCTTTAAATCAAATAATGCAAAATCTAAATTATGAACCACTTTGTTTATATGTACAAATGGCTTTAACACACGTGTTTGTGTTGCTCCACCAGAGGGCGCCAGATCTTCATCTAGATGTTCCTGCCTTCAAACCCAGCATCCACGTGCACGAGCATCATACAGGGGCACGTGCATGTGGCTGCTGAACTTTAATAAACTTTATCTGCTGATCAGCCGGAGTGAAGACTTTTAAACTGGTGCTCTTTTCAGAAATAAATGTGGAATATTTTAGTGAAATATTCATCTGAAGGAAGAGCAGATGAGAGTTTTAATGATCCAGTCTACATGTGATGAGGCCAGGATCAGTGTCTGTGTTGGTTCCAGAGACAACCGTCTGAGTCCAGGAGGACTTGGACTCTGTGGCCTGATTCATGGTTGGTGTAAGAAACATGGAAAAAACATTTATGAAGGAACCTTCAGGGGGTTTGTATATACATCTTTATGAACCACAGTTCCTTCCTTACTTCCATACCTATCAAGTCTCCTGTTTTGGCCGGGAAACTACCGTATTTTACCCCTCTTTCCCACCGTCCTCCCATATTAGTATATTCCCGTAAATTTCCCGTTTTATAGCATAATCATTTTTAAACAGCAAACTGACTTGTCACTAGAGAACTGCCACCTGCTGAAGCCTGGAGGGCAGTTCTCGCGAGGTTAGAGGCGACAACGGGAGCAAACTCGGAAAAATTAATCAGAGATGGATGGATGTAACCAGAGTGAAGTCATTTCTGCCCAAAAAAAAAAGCGAAGACTTCGTGTAAATATCTCTAAAAATGGGAAACCAAATTTACTTTCCTAAAGAGGAGCAGGACAGGGAGCAGTTTAGTTCTGAAAGATGTGTAACTGAGATTTTAGTGTCTCTCACGGGGGAAGGACTGATGAGTCACATGAGTGAAAATGAAAAAAAAAAAAAAAAAAAAAAAAAGTAAATGTGTATATAAACTGAAAATATTTAAAATAATTAAGTGTGCTTTAATTAGGGCCCGAGCACTTACAGTGCGAAGGCCCTATTGTATCTGTAGGAATTTTCTCGTTTTTATTTTTCCGACGAAATGAGGGCCTTTTTGCCCCCTTAAACGTACCCCAAAAGTCACCAAATTTTGCATGCAAGCCAGGCCTGGCTATTTAATGGTTTGCATTAATGGCCGTGGCCTAATGGCTCAACAGCGCCCCCCGGAAAACTTTGTGCCTCAAGCCCCACAATACGGTTTGACATACAGGCACGAAGATCGGTACACACCTGTATCATATCAAAACTTAAAGAAAAGTCTCTTGGCGCCATGGCCGAAAGTCGGTCATTTTGAATTAATCGTGTAATTTTGACGCAATTTATGCCATTTCTTCGGCCGAACCGTAACGGGCACCCAGGTGTGTTATACATCAAATTGTGTGTCTCGATCCTGCGACGATGCACATTACTTTTCTCAGTCAAAAGCGTGGCGACGATAGACGCCAAAAAGCGCGCCCCCCCTTCATCTGATTGGTCCATATTTGATAGTTCCTACTTTCTGCTATAACTTTTGAATGGTTTGACAGAATCGTGGGTGGTGTCATCCGCTAAATGTCCAGGCCTGAAGACAACTATATGCAAGTCATACAAGCGCTTCCACTGCAGCCTGAACGTGCGAGGGCCCGTTCATCGCTGCATTGGGTCATGTTTGAGTTACGCTTTACCACCATTCAGTTTTCTGGTTCTAGAGTCTTGAAATTCTAGTTGCAGCCACACGCCATAAAAGGGGCTCTTAAGTTTAAAAGCACATCAAGGGTCAAAACAGTAACCAGGGCAACTATGACCAAGATGCATCAGCCGCTACAGTGGAGGAATGTCAAACCTTTAAAGATGAAAGTTACAAGTTTATTACGGCAAACAGGTTGACAACTCCAAGGGTTCAATGTTGTGGTCAGACCTGCAGTGGAAAAAGGCAACAGTCAATATAAGCACTTGCAGTACTACATTTAATAGCATCAATATTCAGATTGTTACCTCATTAGGTCTTGTGCCCTTTAGATCCAGACCCTTTCTGGTCATCAATAGGAATGTGGTCAAAAGTATCTGTGGTATATTTAGAATTAACCTGGACGTCCCTTGCTCTCTGGTAGCCATTGCTGGAGTGAACAGAGTGGGAAGAAGGGTACAGAGGGCGCTTCTCAACTATGCCGAGGGGACCGTGGTCACTGGTCCAGGCAAAGTCTGGGAAGGGACGGTAAGGCCTGAGGCTCAGCAGCTCCTCAATGAGACTGGAGATCCCTGCATCCTGGTCCCCCACAAGGCCACTTCCTGCACCGGACCCCACACCGTATCCTGTACCGGATCCCACGCCGTAGCTGGTTCCTACACCATAGCCGGATCCCGCGCCGCCAGCGCCAAAGCCAGCTCCTTCACCATGACCGGATCCTGTGCCATAGCCGGATCCCACACCAGTTTGACCTGAATACAGATTTATTAGCACGTCTTTAGTGTGTGCTGCTGTCACCATGTAGCCAGCTAAACACATCTGACAAGAGTGTTCCTGAATCTGATCAAATATGACCTTATTGCAGTTAAAATGCTGAGAACGTGATCCTTTATCCACTTGCCAGTATTACTTATTTGCCCACCCAATTACATCCTACTGATAAGGTCCATGGACATGTTTACCTACTTTTTTTAGTGGGGATACAGCCTCCAAAGCCAAAGAGCAGGAAACAGAGCCAGGAAGTCCTGTTCACATGGACAACATCAATCATTTGAAATACCAAAACAAATACCAAACTTAAAAACTCACCTCAAGACACACTGATACACCATATTTAAATGCAAACTAACAACACGCTAAACACAAATAGTTCTGCAAAAGTCATAAGAAGAATGACCAAAGCCTTGTGCTTGAAGTATTTTGTCATACCAGATCATTTTATACTGATGCTTCACCTGCTCTAATTTAGGTCATTAATCACACCTGGTGGGCCACATTTTCTCCTCTGCCAGCCTTCTGCCCCACAGCTGAGTTAGTAAATGGCTTACACTTATATAGCGCTTTTCCAGCTGTACTCTTACAGCCCCAAAGCACTTTACACTGTAGACATTCACACACACACACACACACACACACACACACACACACACACACATTCACACAGCGGTTGTCGGCGGAGCTGCCATACAACCGCGCTGGCCTGACAACCGGGAGCAACTGGGGATTCAGTGTCTTGCTGGGCGAACGCTCTACCAGTACACAATCTGTATCATGTCGCAACTTAAAGAAAGGTCTCTTGGCGCCCTGGCCCAAACCGAACAGGAAGTCTGCTATTTTGAAACTAATCGTGTAATTTTGGCGCAATTTATGCTATTTCTTCAGCCGCTTCTTCGCCCGAACCGTAATGTGCACCCAGGTGTGTTATACATCAAAATGTGCGTCTCGATCCTGCGGTAATGTGCATTACTTTTCTCAGTCAAAAGTGTTACCGTGGCGATGACAGACGCCAAAAAGCACGCCCCCCCCTTCATCTGATTGGTCCATATTTGATAGTTCCTACTTTCTGCCATAACTTTTGAATGGTTTTACATAAAGACCTGTGGGTGGTGTCATCTGACTCGGTATTGAGTACTTGAACATAATTGGTGCAAATTAGCCATGCCCCTTCTTCTGATTGGTCGATATCTGATAGTTCCTACTTTCTGCCATAACTTTTGAATGGTTTGATATAGAGAGTCGTGGGTGGTTTCATCCGCTAAATGTCCAGGCCTGAAGAATCTACATGCAAGTCATACAAGCTTCCACTGCAGCCTGAACGTGCGCAAGGGTGCGAGGGCCCGTTCATCGCTGCTTGCAGCTTTAGTTTGTTTTATTATTTTTAATTTATATCTGTCTCTCTTTAATTTCTGCTTTTTGTCTTGTACATGAAAAATAAACCCGACTTGCCTTGCCTTTCATTCTCAACTTTTTAATTGCAGTTTAATTGCAGAGCTAACACAATATAGTGGCATACAAGTAAGTACTTGAGGATTTTAAAAAAAAGTCATCCTTAACAGACATTTTAAACCGGTCTCACTGCTTAGAGTTTAGAGTAATTTGAGATACATGCTTGGATGTGCACTATTTGTCCAGATCCCAATCTTGCAACTCTGTGCTGTGACTCATGGGAACTAAAGCTATTGTTGTCTCTCACACGCATTTGCAGAACTACTCTGAAAACAGCACCACCTCAATGCTTTGTACCAATCCTCTTGTCCACTCGGGACTGTCAGTAGAGCGCTGCTGATTAAAAGGCAACTTGGACATCTGTTTGAGTTCAAGAGAACTCAAGATGCGAAAGAAAATAAACTAAAATGAATTATGTATGAGAAATCAACTGCAAAAGAAGCCAGAAGATCTTGACCAGGAATAACTCCAAGCTCCAAATACTGGATAGATATCCACTGTCAGAGACCTGAAGATGAAGACCGGAGTGGTGCAAATCTGGGCTTTCTTGATGACGGTCATGGGCTGGATCTTTGTGGCCTGCACTATGGCCATGGAAGGGTGGAAGATCTCGTCCATGGGGGGCATGGGCGGCTCCTCTATCATCAAGGTTGCCTGGTACTGGGCCAGTTTATGGAGAGCTTGTTTCACGGATTCGACTGCTGTCAGCAACTGTTATGATTTCCCTGTCCTCTGGTCTGTGGAGGGTAAGTAAACCCATGTATTTCAAGTTGCACCTGTTGTGCCTTGTGAATCTACGTTCAGAAGTGTCTTGGTATCCTTCTGTGTGACTCTAGGCAACATCCAGATAGTAAGAGGTCTGCTGATGGGAGCTCTTTCCTTGGGCATGCTTGGATTTGTACTCAGTCTGTTGGGAATGGAATGTACTTTCATTGGAGGACAAGACCAATCCAAGTACAGGAAGATCTACACTGGTGGATGGTGCCACATTGTCAGTGGTAAATTTCTTCTTTCATATTAGTACAATCATTAGCGTTATCGTTTTTTTCCCCGATTTTTTACCCATTTTATCACCCAGTGCTCCTACCTACAGTTTTTTTTAATTTGATTTTATTCACACACACACATGTGAATTGGTCTCCTGGAGAAGCTATCAAAAGCTTATGGTAGGAGCCAATTAACATAAATACATAGACAGGAATACATACATGCACTTACACTTATATACACACTTAACAATACAACATGCACTTTATACTAGACTACCACTTACATTACGACATAACATTACAAACATTTAACGTGAAACATTTTGTGGTCCCGAATTGTACATTTATATATATGAGCTTAACAATTGTTTCTTTAACTGCCGTTTGAATATGGAGATGGACTGTGACTTTTTAAGGCTCATCATTCAACTCGTTCCAAATCTGTGGTCCCCGACACACAACACTCATACTTGTTCCCACAAGTTTACATTGTTTTCCTATAATGAGGTGTTTGTGTCTAGTTGTGTGGGTGTGCTGGGGAACGGAGACTGGGATGAGTTGAGTTAGTCTGGGATTCAAACCTGAGACCACCTGATATATTGTACATGCATTATGGAAGTAGTTATATTCTTTAAGGTGAAGAATACCATAGTGGGCAAACAGGTGGTGAGTTGGTGAATTCAATTCAGTCCAGGAGATGGCACGGATAATTTTTTTCTGTAAAACTTACCACAAACGATGATAAAAACAAACCAAGATGTCACCTTAAGTCAAAGTAAGACAAAAAAAAAAGACACAAATCTTGTTGGCAAAACAAACTAATATAAGACTAAATGTGTAAACAGCTCTCTACTATTTAAAATAATATGTTTGCATTGTGTTTGTGGCGATAGTAGCATGCTAATATTAAAAAATATATATGATCAAAAACTTGGAATTCATGCTGGCTCGTTGGCAGCTGTATGTCTTAGGTCAACCAGCAATAACAGCTTTGCATGAGCTTAATACTTTTTCCACTTGCTGTTTGTCAGTCTGAAACATGAAACACCACTTTTGTGTCAAATGCACTTAAGTACAATTCTTTATTGGGTTGGGATGATATTTATATTAAAAATGCTAACGTTGCTAATGACACCTTATTGCTGCTACAGGTTTGCCGGTATGGGAGAGAAAAGACAACAACAGCGTATAAAACTACTTCATCCATCAACTGAGACATACATTTTTCAAAAGCCTACTGGGTATTAGCGCTAGTTAGCACTAGATGCTAGCACACAGTTTATGTTCTCACCAGAATCCAGTCTCTCTCTGTCAGAGATACGGAGGCTTTCATGGGAATGATCAGACTTTCATCACACAAGCGCACAGACCATGAGGAAATGAAGCAACATTAGCATCAGCGGCACAGAAACCTTTGTACAAAACAACAATTTTCAACCATTTAGGCACAAAAAAAGTATTGTTTAGTTTGCTGTTATTTGTGTTCCAAGTTCAGAACAAGTAGTGAACTCCATTGTATTCTTTCAGGCGCCCTGTCCATATCTGGGTATGCTGTATATGCACAGTTCGTCTCAATCGAGTACTTCAACCCAAACTTTGCTGGAATAAAGTAAGTTAACAGACATTATTCAGTTTAGGTTTATTTAACTTTTTATGTGTTTAATGTAACTTCCAACAGGTATCTTGCAAGAGTGTTTGGGGATTTTATTTGTATTTTTTTCATCAGAAATTTTAATCTTTAAATGTTAATATCAGACTATTTCTTCTTCATTTTACCAGGTATGATCTCGGGACCCCGCTGTTCCTCGGCTGGGTGGGCTCAGCCTTTCACATGGCTGGGGGTTTCTTCTACTTGTGGTCCGTGTGCAAACCGCTCTGCGGGGGTGCAGAAACGTGAGTGTTTGCACACGTTTTCCGTATCATGTCAGTGGAAGCGAATAAATAACTGCACTCAATCTTGCAATCTCTCAACGGCAGCATTGTGGCTTAGTGGTTAGCACTGTTGCCTCACAGCAAGAAGGTTCCCGGTTCGACTCCCAGGCCCAGCAGGACCTTTCTGTGTGGAGTTTGCATGTTCTCCCCGTGCTTGCGTGGGTTTCCTCCGGGTTCTCCGGTTTCCTCCCACAGTCCAAAAACATGCATGCTAGGTTAATTGATAATTCTAAATTGCCCGTAGGTGTGAGTGTGTCTGGTTGTTTGTGGGGGACTGCGGGTGGAAACTAGCATCTCTGCTAAACCCGGTGTATTCACACTGCTTAATGTAGTGTGCATTAATATGCATTGTCCCGTCTAAATAAACTTTGAAATTGCATCAATGAATACAAGCACATGAGCGTTTAGGAGGAGTGACTCAATAGCCACAACAAACAGGCTCACTTTCAAATGTGGAACAGTTTTCAGGGAGGAAATGTGCAGATATTGAGAAAGAAGATTAGCATTTCACAACATTTGAAAACTTTCCTAGGTTAGTTATGAGAAGCCTCAATTGCTCAGCCCCAATCCCCACAGCTGCTAACCAACTGATGATACACCGCAATGTTCAAACATTTCTTTTTCAACATTTTCAGATGGTACGTACCTGGTCATAGTTGTTTCAGACACTTACATTATACGTATGAGGTATCCAAAGTGGTTATAATTGTTCCTGCTGAAGAGAAAGAAATGAGCAGCTAAAGAGTATTTATTTATTTATTTATTTTTCAAATATTTGTTTTAAATGTGAGAAAAGAAAAAGAAAAAAAGAACTAAAGATAAAAACAGTATATGACCAAGGTTTGAAACTCAAGTTTAAGAGTGTCAGTGCAGGTTTGAAACTTTATTGAAACGCATCTGAGAACAGGTGAGTCTTTAAATGTGTTTCAGCTGATCTGAGGCTTTCTGGGAGTTTGTGGAGCTTAGAAGCTGAATGCAGCTTCTCCATGTTTGGTTCTGATTGTGAGAACTGATGAAAAACCAGATCCAGATGACCTGAGGGGTCTGGAAGGTTCATACTGGGTCAGGAGGTCACTGTTCTGGTCCTGGACCATTCAGATCTTTATAGACCAGCATCAGAACTTTAAAGTCTGTCCTCTGATGGACAGGCAGCCAGTGTAAAGACCTCAGAGCTGGACTGATGTGGTCACTTTGTTGGTCCTAGTGAGGACTGGAGCAGCAGAGTTCTGGATGAGCTGCTACTAAAGATGAAGGACTAGTGTCTCCAGGTCCTGGGGGACATCAGATCTTTTATCATTGATATATTCTTAAGGTGATAGTAGACTGACTTTGTTATTGCCTTAATGCATTTTTCCAGATTTAGGTTGGACTCCATCACTACACTGAGATTTCTGGCCTGGTTGGTGGTTTTTAGGTGTACATATTAAAGCTTTGTGGTGACCTGTAATAATTTCTCTTTGGCTCCAAACACAATTACCTCAGTTTTGTTCTTGTTTAGCTGGAGAAAGTTGTGGCACATCCAGTCATTAATCTCCTCAATGCATTTACCAAGAGCCTGTACAGAGCCTTGGTTTCCTGGTGACATTGTTATATATCTGCATGTCATCTGCATAGCTATGGCAGTTTATTTTGTTGTTCTTTATGATCTGTCCCAGTGGGAGCATGTAGATGTTAGACAGAAGAGGTCCCAGGATTGAACCTTGGAGAACTCCACATGTGATTCTTGTCTGCTCAGATGTAAAGTTACCTGTTGACACAAAGTACTTCCTGTTCTCTAAGTATGTTTTGAACCTGTTCAGTACAATTTAATACAGGTCCAGAAAGATTTGTCCAGTTCTCCAGTGGTTTCAGTAAAATATTGTGGTCAACTGCATCAAATGCAGCACTGAGATCCAGTGAAACTCAGACCGAGATGTTTCCAGCATCTGTATTCAGACATATATCATTAAAACCTTTGGTAAGAGCGGATGGAGTTTTTTGTGGCTGCAAAATATGACATAAAAGTTGTTTTGTTTTGATAACTAATATGTTTTGTCTCTTTCATCAGGATTATCAACATTAAAGCACAGCTAGACCCAGAGCAAAATAAGTCCACCACAGCGCTGTCCACAGTATCAGGGATCACCTCCAAAACCAAAATGTCTTCCGTCTCTGCGTTGTCATCCAGATCCGAGGGTTCGGATCTCTCGTCCACCTACACCAAATCAGAGCGCACATCCAAATCAGGACGCACAACCAGGTCAGGGCGGACCGCCCGAACCGAGAAGACCGCACGGTCCGGATCAGAAGTGGGATCTAAATCCGGATCGAGCTCGGGATCTGAGTCAAAGTCTGGTTTATCCTCAGTGTCCAGCCTGTCTACGTCGTCGGCGTCGAGGAGCAGCAGCCGCAGCACCAGCCGTGCAGCATCCTCCCTGTCAGCCAGACTGAGGACTGAAGAAAGACCATTTGTCAAAAACTCTTACATTTGAATTAATTTGATTAATAAGTGAATGTGATGAACAGTGGGTTGTACGGAAGACTATTAGGGCCATGCAGGAGAAAAATATTTGAGAGGGGAAGATTTTTTTTTATTGTGCACTTCGAGAAAAAAAGTCTAAATGTCGAGATTAAGGTTCAAATACAATTTCAAGAATAAAGTCAAAATATCAAGATTAATGTTGAAATACAATTTTGAGAAAAAAGTTGAAATTTCGCCTTTTTTATTCACGAAATTTTGACTTTATTCTCCACATTTCGATTTTTTTTTTCCTCTCTTATTTTCTTCCTGTCTGGCCTTAATACTTTTCCGTAGGGTCGCATCGTTTCCAAATGTTTATTATTGAAGTTTATCACTTCAAAACTGTTAAAGCTTCACACATCTACTTTTAATCGAGCTGTTGGCATTTTTAAAACCTTAAAACACCAAATAAAACTCCATCATGCTAAACCAGGTCTAGTTGACAGTAAACAAAGAAGCCTGCTTTGTTGCAGACCTTTTCTTTCCAGCTGCACAAGCAGCAGCGGCAAGACGAAGGTACATGAAGTCGAAGGCTTTTATTTCTTCAAACCCTTTGGGTACCCAGTAACGCCATCGTCCTCATTTATCTGAAGGTTCGGCATTCTTCTTTATAGTCAGGGTTCTTGAATTCCCCGGACTGAAGGGATGTGGAGCCGACCGGCTCAGATCCAGGGTCTGCTGCTCTGCATACTGGGCTGGGGCTTGGTGGGCTGTACTCCTGCTATGGACCACTGGAGGGAGGCAAGGGAAGTGGCAAATAGTGGCAAATAGTGGCAAATAGCGGCTTTAAGTCACTTTTGACTATGTTTCAATGTATTTTACGGTCAGAAATGTGAATTGTGTCTCATGCTAAATGTAGAAATTCAGGAAAAAACATAAAAAATATCCTTATATGTGTTCTAACATTTCATTGTGGTGACTTTGAGCAAGATAAATAATGATTTTACCTCCATGGATGGATTTTACAGAAGAGATTCTGCTACTGAAACAAGGTTTGAAAAGCAAAGTGACAACAAACGGGGCAGGAAACCAAATCTGTTTACAACACTTAGAGAAATTAAAATAAGATAAGATAAGATAAGATAAGATAGTCCTTTATTGCTTTATTGCCTTTATTACCAGAGGGGAAATTTCCCGTATTTTAAAATCCAAAACTTGACAGGTATGTTAGTTTAGCATGGCTCACTCAGTTTAGGGTAACCCATGATGCTAATTAATACTACTTAACATTGTGATCCAGTCTGTCCAAACACTTTCATTTTATGTAGTGATACTGAATGAAAATCCCAAATAATTACTGCCAGAGTTGAAACAAGGTGTAGCAGAGCTGCTTCTGCTGTTCAGAGCCGCTGCAGGAGCACACGCCTTAAATACATAGTTACATACATCCATATCCAGAACTCAGACTTATCTTCTTCAGAAAGTCAACTCCCACAACTTTATAGACAAAGTAACTAAAAAGATGGTGTATAATACTACATAGATGATGCCAACATATTATGTATAATTTATTATATTGTTCATATGTTCTGCAAAAATCCTTTGTAAGAATTGTTACTAATTGTTACTAACTCTCCACTCTCCACCATCCACACCTCTCTTTAAAAAATTACAAATACTAACAATTTACGATGTGAATAATTATCAAACAGGAATCCTGATGTATAAAGTCATATTCTCTCCGTTAACTTTACCCAGCCATTTTCATAATTATTTTGAGTTTTATTATCATTCATACTCCACAAGAAGGAATGATTTGCATATCCCCTTCTGTAGAACTGCTGTTGCTTAATTTTCATTTATGTATCAAGGTGTTGTGGAACAGTTTAAAACATTTAAGTGAAACATGCTCAACATTATCTGCATTCAAAAGAAAGCTGAAAAAAGTTTATAGATTTTTAATATATCTGTGTTCTTCATTCACCAATATTCAAATATATTTCTAAGCTATTTAATTGTATTCTGAAGAATCGTATAACTCTGAGTTATCAGTTATACTGTAGAGGCCTATGTATTGTGCTTATATGGTTTGCATTATGCATTTGTAGCGGGTCCCGGCTGGGCCGCTAGCAGATAGATAACCCTGGACAGGAGTACTGGAGACACACAAATAAAATTAGTGACACCGGACCACCAATGCTCATTCTCCAGTCCAACGGATTATTACGGATTATATATTATGAGTTTCCCGTCCTCGTCGCTGTGAAGAGTCCCAGCGGCGCGGGCCGGGGCCGGTGCTGCCACCCTGTGTCCGTTTCTGGTACTACAAGTCCTTGTGTGTTTCTTTTGCTTGTTCTCATTTTAGCAGGATAAAATAATAAAATAAAAAGATACCAATAGCAAAGATAGCAATAAACCCAAAAGTGACTTCAGCGGAGATGAAACAATAATAATAATAACTTTACAAAAACACTTTTGTGAGTATCACACATTGTTTGAATTTGTTGATGTTATTAAATGTATGAATAGCCTATGTATTGTTTTATTTATATCTAAATGTTAAACAGAATTACTTTTTATTTTTTCTTTATTTTCTGTTTTTCCTTTCTTTTTTATATGCTACCTCTTTAGGTTTGCTTTTAATATTTTGTTGTAATGTACTGTGTACTATGTGTCGGACCCCAGGAAGAATAGCTGCAGTTTTGCTGTAGGTAATGGGGATCCAAATAAAACTATAAACTATAAACTGTAGCAGGTGACGTCCTGCAGGGGCGCGTCTGTGCTCACATAACGTAGAAATGCAAATGTGATCTGTGTGTAAACAGTCTCCATCCAGGGGGTCGGGGGCTCCTGATGAGCGGCCTCTGCCTCGGCTCGGTCGGCGTACTACTCTCTTTTTTCGGGATGGAGTGCACTCACATCGGTGGAGATGTACGAAGCAAAGACAGGATCCTAGTAATGGCGTCGGCTGTCCAATTGCTCGGCTGTGAGTGCAGTCAGTCACCTATGGCGCTTTTCCACTAGTACCTTCTCAGTCCGACTCGCCTCCACTCGGTTTGGCCTAATGTGGCCTATGGGGTCTAATGTGCTGAGTAGATACTTTTTCTTTAACTACTCTACCGAGGTTCTAAGTGGCTGAGTCGGCTGTATCTGACGTCATCGCACTACAGGCCACCGATTGCAAACAAACAAAAAAGCGTAGCCACTTGAAGTTTCTCTCATTCTCATTTTTTAACTTGATATCAAACACAAGATGACACAGACCCAGCAGAACATTTAATCATCTCCTCCAGGTTCTACATCTTTAGTGTTGTTGTCTTCTTAGATCACACAATCAAATACGTCACAGCAGCTTCTCTCCAACCTCCTACTTCTCATCTGGGTGTCAAAAAACAAACGAGGGCAAGGCGAGTGGTGGCGAGACGAGTCAAGTCGCGCTGAGTAGGTACTAGTGTAAAAGCACCATTAGTGGTTCCTGTATGTTGTATTTCTCCTCCAACAGGCATATCAGATGTGGCTGGTGTGACAACCCTCTTTGCCTTCCTGCCTTGGGGCTGGTCTTCTCCCTTGCAGGTAGCAGTGGGCGGGGCTGAGGGTCATCAGAGAAGTGGCAGCACCTGTGCTCAATGAGCCTTTAAAAAGCTCTGGCTGCTCACTTCTCCTCTCTCTCTCATCCCTGATGCAGCATTTTGTTTGTGGTTTGGGTTTTTTTTAGTGTTACACCTTACACACACACACATACACACACATTGTTTCCTGCATGCACTCACTTACACCACTGATCTACTGACTACACACACCATATTTAATTAAGGTTCTTCTTTTGTGTTTATTATTTAATAAAAACCCTTTTTGATTGGCTTTCCTTGTGTTGCGTCTCCCTCTTTGTCATGGCCGTGCGGCCTGGTTCGTGACACTGGTTATTGTTTATATATAAACACGGTGACTTCAGCATTTTTACACAACAAAGCAGATGCAACGAAACTGAGGTAAGATGAGCTCTTTAAAGGTGACTTAGAAACACACAGGTCCCTCAAAGCATTTCTTTAAGGTAATTACCTCCTAACAAAAAGGATAACACAAAGCTGTAACACAAATTTAAAATGAGGGACACCCAGCAGGAGAAGAGGGTGGGGTTAGGATGTTAACTCCAGCCTCTACAACTACCTGCTAAATGCGTTTAGTGTTTTTCCCTGTTACTGCTGTGCAGATGACCACAGGTTGCTGCCTCCAAGGGTCCGCTTACTTTTTCCAACAGCACTGTGAATGTTTAACTGGTGCTCAATTGTTTTTGTGTGCTATCATGTCTTGCACATTGTGATTGTCTAATATTGAGACTCATATGAAAAACACATTACATTTGATTATAAATTAATGAAGAAAACCAGTTCATTCCAAAGGTTTGACATATTTTTCTTGCTACTGTGTGTTAGGCACCAACACCTTGCATATTGAGAGTAGAGCACTTTTATTGTGACTACAACAATACCTGTGAACAAATTAATTTCAGAGTTATTTTCCCTTTTTCCCTGGAGTGGGATTTGTTTTTTATGACTATACATGGTGGAGTTTTTTTAGTGTTCCTGCACTACAAAAACAATGCAAGGTAGCTTTAAGATTCATATAATACATATATAACAATATGGTAATTCACACCATTTTTATTTTTTTGCAGGCATTTCTTTATTTTCTTGTCTGTTTCTTACCCACTGAAGCCACTCAGTGCTTCTCTTAAACACACTTAAGCATCTGTGTGTATTGTCATTATACATGGGTAGAGTGAGATTAAAAGCAGCATCACCTTTCCAGTGCAAGACAGTGCAAACAGATACAAGAAATATAAATAATATAAAAAGGTTATGGTGCATTTTTAAATAGTCAAATCAAGACCTGAGATCCTGTCTACAGATAATAACATACACATGTGGTGGAATATTGCACAGATAGGCGGGGAAAAAGTATTTGATTTAAAAAAAATTTTTTATTGATTTATTTTGTACCTGTAAAAAACAACAATTCAAACAAAGTCAAACAGAATTCAAACTAAACAACAACAGAATTCAAACAAATTCAAACAGAATTCAAACAAAGTCAAACAGAATTCAAACAAAGTCAAACTGAATTCAAACAAATTCAAACTGAATTCAAACAAAGTCAAACAGAATTAAAACTAAACAACAACAGAATTCAAACAAATTCAAACTGAATTCAAACAGAATTCAAGCAAAACAACAACAAAATTCAAACAAATTCAAACAGAATTCAAACAAAACAACAAAACAAAGAATGTCATACTTTAACACTTGATATCTTAATTTACATGTGCAAAAAATTGCACGGTAAAAACAGTCATTGAAGACATTCACACGGTATTTGTATAGCGTCTTATACAACAAAAGTTTCCAGAGACCCAGAACATGACCCCCGAGCAATTATTACATAAACAATGGCAGGTAAAAACTCCTCTGTAGGAGAAAAACCTTAAGCCAAACAGTGGCAAGGAAAAACTCCCCTCTAGGAGGGAAGAAACCTTGAGCAGGACCAGGCTCGTAAGGGGGGACCCTCCTGCCGAAGGCCAGACTGGGGACGTCAGGGACGTCAGCAACCACACAGCAGACATCTACACAGCAGACATCTACACAGCAGACATCTACACAGCAGACATCTACACGGCAGACATCTACACGGCAGACATCTACACAGCAGACATCTACACAGCAGACATCTACACAGCAGACATCTACACGGCAGACATCTACACGGCAGACATCTACACAGCAGACATCTACACAGCAGACATCCACACGGCAGACATCTACACGGCAGACATCTACACAGCAGACATCTACACAGCAGACATCTACACGGCAGACATCCACACGGCAGACATCCACACGGCAGACATCCACACGGCAGACATCCACACGGCAGACATCTACACGGCAGACATCCACACGGCAGACATCCACACGGCAGACATCTACACAGCAGACATCCACACGGCAGACATCTACACGGCAGACATCCACACGGCAGACATCTACACTGCAGACATCCACACGGCAGACATCTACACGGCAGACATCTACACGGCAGACATCTACACGGCAGACATCTACACGGCAGACATCTACACAGCAGACATCCACACGGCAGACATCCACACGGCAGACATCCACACGGCAGACATCCACACGGCAGACATCCACACGGCAGACATCTACACGGCAGACATCTACACAGCAGACATCTACACAGCAGACATCTACACAGCAGACATCTACACAGGCATGTGGAAGCAGCAGCGGGATGACTGGGGGGGGGTGGTGGCGCAGGTCAGCACGCAGCTCCCGAAGCTCCAGCCTGCAAACATGCACAAAAGAGAAAAAAGGGGGCCAGCACAACAAGTGGTGTCAGCCTCCTTAACCCAGATTGGAAGTTGGTTCCATATAGTAATGGTGCCTGATAGCAGAGCGGTAGAAGGTCAGCAGCAGGTTGGAGTCCAGCTTGTATCTCCTGAGGACTCTCAGGAAGTGCAGCCGCTGCTGAGCCTCTGAAGGTGAAGTTCAGCTGCTCCGTTTCTGGTCTGTTGACTTGTTTTTCTCTTGGAGGGCTTTATTCTACTCCTGCAGCTGAGATGCTCTGGAAAAGAGAGGATGAAGACGGGAACAGAAGAGATGTTGGGGAGAAGAGTTAGGAGAGGATGAAGAGAGGAGGTGAAGTCGCTGAGCTACTGGTCTCCAGCAGCCTTCTCTCTGCTGGACCTTTTGAAAATCCGGCTGAACCAACTTTTCTTCTTCACCAACTTTTCCTTCTTTTTGTTCTCTCCCCTTTCCATTTCTTCTTCATCTTTTTCTTTGATGTCATTCAATTCTTTCTGTACTTTTTCATCTCTTCTTTCCTCATTTCTCCTTTGTTTCTTGATCTTTAAGTAACGTCTCTTTTTCTCCTTTATATCACAACAGTTACAATCAACAATCTCCTCCTCATCCAGGATTCTCTCTTTCTCCTCTAATTGTGTCTCCAGCTGCAGTTTTTCATCCTCCTCTCCCAGCTTGTTCTTGTCATTCTGCAGGTTTACAGCATGTTCCTCTTCTCGTACCTTGATTTGCTTCATCTCAGCTTTCTCCAGATCCATGTTGCACTGCAACAGTTGCAGGTCTGTCCTCTCCTCCTCCAGATCAAGCTTTGCTACTTGCAACACTTCCATCTCCATCTTGTGTTTTTTCTTGCACTCCATCACTATCTTTTCTTCTCTTTGCAAGCTTTCCTTCTGCTCTTTCAGATCCACCTTTTCCTTCTTTTTGTTTTCTCCCCTTTCCATTTCTTTATAATGCTCTTCATCTTTTCCTTTGATGTCATTCAATTCTTTCTGTACTTTTTCACCTCTTCTTTCTTCATCTCCCCTTTGTTTCTTGAAGATCTTTGAGAACCAGCTCTTCTTTTTCTCCTTTTTTTCACAACAGTTACAATCAACAATCTCCTCCTCCTCCTCCTCCAGGATTCTCTCTTTCTCCTCTAATTGTGTCTCCAGCTGCAGTTTTTCATCCCCCTCTTCCAATTCTTTCTCCTGTGCTGCCTCATCTTCCTTTTCCTCCACACTTTCCACCTCTCTCTTGAGTTCTGCACAGTCTTTGTCTGTTTTTAGTTCGGTATCACAGATTTGTGTCTTTTCCATTTCCAGGTCCTTCCGACCTGTTTCCACTTCTTCTTTCTTGTTCTCCATTAAAGTCTTGATCTCTCCCTGCAGCTTGTTTTTGTCATTCTGCAGGTTTACAACATGTTCCTCTTCTCGTACCTTAATCTGCTTCATCTCAGCTTTCTCTACATCCATGTTGCACTGCAACAGTTGCAGGTCTGGCCTCTCCTCCTCCAGCTCAAGCATTGCTGCTTGCAACACTTCCATCTCCATCTCATGTTTTTTCTTGCCCTCCATCAGTATCTGTTTATCTCTTTGCAAGCTTTCCTTCTGCTCTTTCAGATCCCTCTTTTCCTTCTGGTTTTCTTGTTTTATTTCTTCAGTCTGTCTTTTGAGCTCTTCCAGGATCATTTTATCATTTGCAACCTCGACCTCTCTTTCCTTGAACAGTTGCCTTTCATTTTTCAGTTTGGTTAGAGCCTCCTTCAGCTGGAACCAGGATTTTTCCTGTTCCTGCTTCTGCTGGCGATGGATCTCCATCTTGTTTTCTTCCAGTTTTAGTTTTTTCTCTAGGAGGGCTCTATTCTCCTCCCGCTGCTGCTGGAGTTGCTCTCTCAGTTCAGCTCTGTTTGAGTCCAAGTTCTTGTGGATCGTCATCATTATTTCCATTTCCTCTTCACGATCCACTATTTCAAACTCCAGTTTATCGGTGCAGTCGGTCAGGAAAGCATTTCCTTTTTTGCAGTCTTCAATCTCCACTTGGAGTTGGTGGAGTTCTTCTGAGACCTGGGACTGAGCTCCATCGCTGGGAGAGCTCACAGGTCCCTGTGTGGGTCTTGGACCTCCGTTAGGAGCTCCATCCCTGGGAGAGCTCACAGGTCCCTGTGTGGGGCTTGGACCTCCGTTAGGAGCTCCATCGCTGGGAGAGCTCACAGGTCCCTGTGTGGGGCTTGGACCTCCGTTAGGAGCTCCATTGCCGGGAGAGCTCACAGGTCCCTGTGTGGGTTTTGGACCTCCATTAGGAGCTCCATCCATGGGAGAGCTCACAGGTCCCTGTGTGGGGCTTGGACCTCCGTTAGGAGCTCCATCGCTGGGAGAGCTCACAGGTCCCTGTGTGGGTCTTGGACCTCTGTTAGGAGCTCCATTCCTGGGAGAGCTCACAAGTCCCTGTCTGGGTCTTGCACGTCGTCTAGAAGGCATTTCTACGATCAACACGGTAGGAAATGTGTCAGGAAATGTGGGTTTGAGGTTCTGAAGCGTTTTCTGAGGTTTTTTCCAAGTCGTAGACGTGGTTTCCACCAGAGAGTCTTGCAACAGCTAGTGTCTTGAAGGATTCAAGATACTACGGTTTTAAAAGGTGTCAGTAAATGTAGGTTTGAAGTTCTGAAGCGTTTTCTCAGGTTTTTTCCGAGTCGTAGACGGGGTTTCCACCAGAGAGTCTTGCAACAGATCGTGTCTTGAAGGATTCAAGATACAATACGGTTTTAAAAGGTGTCAGGTATGTAGGTTTGAAGTTCTGAAGCGTTTTCTCAGGTTTTTTCCGAGTCGTAGACGTGGTTTTCACCAGAGAGTCTTGCAACAGGTAGCGTGTTGAAGGTTCAATACACTATGATTCTGTGCGGAGTTTCAGGGAATTTATAGGCAACGGTCCATTGACGTCACGATAGAATGTTGTGGTTGTGGTTGTCATGGTAACCTTTGATCTCGCTGAACTAATTACGCCAACGTGACGCATGCGGACGTGATGACGTCACGCGGACGGGCGGTCCATCATGGCGGCGCCCGGTCACTGAGGAAAACTATTGTTTTGACTTTTGTTTTTAATTTTTTCTAACACAAACTCCAACCCCATACGTGGATCACTAACCGGAATACTTTCACCACTAATGGAGCAGTTAGCAGACCTAGAGGAATATATCGATCACACCTACAACAGCTGAATATGGACAACAACCCGCAGGACTCATCTACGGTGCAGTGCGTTTGGCCCTTGTCGGCCACCGTACTCACCCGACCCAAACACACGGAGAAAAACCTTCATCCACACACACAGATGATCTGAAAACCTTCATCCACACACACAGATGATCTGGAATCAAGACAGAAGTCCAGGTGAGTTTACTGCATTATAAACAAAACACTGGACTTACTGCTAACACTTCATGATGAAATGAAATAACTTCGCACAAGCCTGGATTACAGCTACATCCAGAAGTTATAGCAGTCAAACAAGTCCCTAAAACCTCCGTCAAAACACACGAAAACACGGACTTGGTCATGAAAGAAACAAAAACATGAAAGAAATCATACTGGACATACAAACCAACCAGAAACATGCGAGACAAAACACCCATCACAACCCAGAAACACTGATTAAGGACTTTTTTTTATTTTATTTGATTTATTTTGTACATGTAAAAAACAACAATTCAAGAGATGATGAGAAAACAAAACAACAAAACAAAGAATTTCATACTTGATATCTTAATTTACATGTGCAAAAAGGAGTAGGAAGAAGTGTAAATGTATTTAATCCTACCCCCATTCACTAATTATTTATAAATACTCACACACTGTACTCACATTGCTGAATAACAGTATAATAATAATAATAATAATAATAATAATAATAATAATAATAATAATAATTATTATTATTATTATTATCATATACTGTAATTGTATTCACACACATACCTATACATACATACATACATACATACACATAGTTGAATATTTCTATATATTTGTACACACATGCCCATGTAAATATTCATATAAATATACTTATTTACACTATACTGTCTCTGTTAACTGCATCTGCTCTATAACTATGTATATATCTACTTACACACACATATTCACACACGCACACACACACACATATATATATATATATATATATATATATATATATATATATATATATATATATATATATATATATATATATACACACACACATATATACACACACACACATATCATTACACACATACATATTATTGTAACTCAATGTCGTCTTTTGTTGTTGTTTGTACTGTACTGTTTAAAGTTAATAAAAGAAAAAAAAAGATCTTTCTACATTAATAAGGTAAATTAAGATATGTGAATATAATCTTTATATCTTTACAGATATAAAAAATGTTAAAAGCACCACATGACATTTTCCACGTGCAACATGAGGCTGGTATCAACGCGCCGTGTTCACTCTTCAACACCAGATGGACTTTTCCCTCCAACAGCGTTTCTGAAGATTATAGTCAGCGACTTCTGTTTGTAGAAATGTTATTCACACCATGCTCTGAACAGAAACGTAAAGCTGTGGTTGAAAAGTGTGCTTTTAAACTGTAAACTCGATATCTTTTTGAAGAAAAGATGTCATGAATATAATAAACGAGATAAGTCAAAGACTGTAACCTTGATAATGTCTGTCTCCTCAGGTCTGGTCCTCGTATGCCGGGCTGCTGGGGCTCCTCATTACACTCGGGTGCACCGTTCACGGGGCTACTGCCGGCAGAGTCGTCCACCTAAAAAGGTTTGTTTACCAGGCTCAGTGACTTTAATACAGTAGTAATATAATAATATAATATATAATATAGTATAATATAATTAAGTTTAATACAGAGTATTAGTGCCAGGCAGGACAAAAATAAAAATAATATTTTAGAGGAGGAAGATTTTTTTTTTCATTATGCACTTTGAGAAAAAAGGCGAAATGTCGAGATTAATGTTGAAGTACAATTTCGAGAAAAAAGTTGAAATGTTGAGAAAAAAGTCAAAATTTGATGACGATATTGATTTGAAACACATATCACACATATGCAGTTGCATAACTTCAGAAACGTAGCCTTAACGTTCCACTCCAAGGATGCAAGTTACCGTAGTTAGTTAGTTAGTTACGGCTGCTGCTGCATAGCAGTCGCTCTAACTGGATTTGATGGGCCAGAGGAGACATTTCCACTTTATTCACCAAATTGTATTTCAACTTTATTCACAAAATTTCGACTTTATTCTTGAAATTGTATTTCAACATTAATCTCGACATTTCAACTTTTTTCTCGACATTTCGACTTTTTTCTCGAAGTGCACAATACAAAAAAATCTTCCCCTCTCAAATATTTTTTCTCCTGCATGGCCCTAATACTCTTCCGTACATTAACTATGTAAAATAGCTGAAGTGTTTCTCCACTAACTAAGCTCTCTGACTCCTGCAGCCGACACACCGGGGCTCCATCGGTCTCACCTGCACCAAGGAACATGGATGGACCATCAGAACGCTCACGCCACCCTCCTACAAGATGCTTCTGTTGTGGTTGTGTAACTACCATTAACTGTCCAAGCCGTGACGCATGATTTGATTTATAGTAGTGTTGTCCCAATCGATCGGGTGGCCGATCGATCGGGCCTGATCACGTCATTTTCAAAACATCGGTATCGGCCAAAAAAGTATCGGGACATACTGTTAGGGCTCGGCCGGCTGGTCTTTCCTCCGCGACCCGGTAGCGCTGGGAGCACGGAGTCGCCGCAGCGTGACCAGAAGAGCCGTCGGCTCCGCTCTGAGCCCCAGCTGCAGCTCAGAGCGGCTCCAGCAGCTCCAGGCCAGTTCGTCTTGTTTGTTTGCTTGCTGCTCTGTGCCTTATGATTTTGGAGTTTCCTGTGAGTATGCTAAGGAGTTTTTTGTTGAGTTTTTTGCCTGAACGTGCACAAGGGTGCGAGGGCCTGTTCATCACTGCAAACGCCAGGCGACCCAGGATTGTTTCTGAACCTACCCATCACTGGTTTGTAACTTCAGTCTCATATCAGAAAGGAATCTGGTGTACGCGCATGCTGTTTCATTTATGTGACAGACCATCGAATCAGAAGTTTAGCTCATTAGAAATGACCAGAAATGGACGATGTGCTGCTGGTGTGAACATAAACAGTTACAGGATTAAGACAATCCTTTAACTGGATTGGGTCTTTGTTTAACAGCCATAGATCGCTGGAGAGGATTCAAGTTCATTTTGGAATCGCACAAACTAAAATATGAACTGTACCAACATTACAAGAATAAAGTAACCAATAAAAACCTTCTGTCTTAATATTGAGAGTTGTCACTGCTTTTCTGCTAAAAAACATACATTTCAAATGTTGACTGGTGCAGCCAGTAAATCAGTTGTGGCCTGCATTAAAGAGTTTATAAGGTCAGTTTGGGTTGAAGTTGCATCACTGGTAATTAATCCAGGTGATCACGTGTAATCCAGTCTGAACGCTGATCATCTAATGAACCCTGGTGAGTAGCGCTGTTGTCCTCAGACGGCCCCGGAAGGCTACGCTGTCACCGCGTTGGCTGCACAGGCTTGTGGCTGAGGCGTGGGTGGATTATAGATTAGGTTAGACTCATCATTCAGTATCAGATATTCAAAGATGCAACGAGAAAACTTGTGGAAACATCGGCGGACCATCTCTGACGGCAGACATCCTGCCAGTGGAGCACACTAACAACTAAAACCTGACACTTTTACCACAATTAAGTACCGAAGAAGGAAGTGGGTGTACCAGACTAACACCGGATCCTCCCTGATTTGATAATAATGATTTTATTAAGGATCCCCATTAACTGGTGCCATAGCAACCAGCTAGTCTTCCTGGGGTCCACAAAAAAAGAAAAGAAACATACAGAATTATACAATTGCAAATACAAAGTGATAACATGATTTAACTCAATGCACAATGACAAGTTCGATACTAGATACAATTACATTTAAAAAAAGAAAACTATGAAATAATACAGAATGCAAAAAGTACAAACAAACAACAAAAACTTTACAATATTAAGTCGACTTTAAGATTCTTTAAAAAAGTTAATTTGCTGTATATGCAGCAGAGGTTTTGAGGCAGGTTATTCCAAAAAGTCACAGATCTATAAATAAAAGATCTCTTAAGATGATTGGTCCTTGGAATTGGTAATTTGAGCTGACTGGAACCTCTAGTGTTATAACTATGAACAGTATACCTGAACAGTATACCTTAAAACAATCTGTTCATTTATAAACAGAACAGGTGTATTACACATGAATCTCTTCTCAGCTGATGAGATCTGAGCAGGGTTGTTGGAGAAGATCAGTGGTCAAACTTTGGATTCAGGACGGACAGCAGGGTTCCCGTCCAGCCCGGGGAACACTGGACCAGTTTTAGACCAGTTGCAAGGGTTCTATAGTCGTCTGAGGTCAGAAGGTCAGAAGAACCTTACAATTACAGGTTAAAACTGCACAGAAGACTAACATAAGAATCAGATATATTATATATTGTTGATGTACAGTTCTGCAACGCTTGTGAGATAAAAACCCCAACTGTTTTGCAGTCTGGTCTTGGCCCTCAAGTCCCGTGCAGCCTGCTGGATGGGAGCAGGGAGAGCATGCGGAGCGAGGGGTCCATGATTTTCACTTATTTGCAATAAAAGTGAATAAAACTGCTGTTGTTTCTCTGCCAGAAAAAGATTATTCGTCTGATGAGCAGATAAAAATATTGCATGTCGTTGATGCTTTAGAGAATATAAGTTTTGTACGGGTTAAACCTTTTGGTCCCCAGGCCCAGGGCCGGTCCTGGGACTTTGGTGGTGGCCCATAACAAGATTTTGTCTGTGGCCTCAAAAACCCCCCAAGGTCAAACACCAAATCACACACGCTGCTTTACTGCTGAGTGAACAGAAGCATGTTCCAATTATCCCCCCAAATTCTCTTTCTTTATTCGAAAATGTTAAAAAAAAGTTATTTGAATTCACTTTCATGAGAGAAGGATTTTGTGAAATACGTTTATGTGTTAAATAAATGGAACCGAGCCCCCAGGTGATGCCAGGAACCGGGAACCGGCACCGCCCAGGTCTAATTTTTATTAAAGTCATCACCACTTCACAAATCGGTGTTTACATGTTGTTTACGCGCTGATGACCTGTCTGACGGACAATTAAGCCCATTATCGATAAGGAAAACAGTCACCTAGCTGTAAGTCCCTCGTTGAGCCGCGTCTCGTAATCTACAGCAGACTCGTCTAACTGCAGATCCAGTCGTGACAAATTGGATCGGATTAAATCAGAAGGCACAAAGCATCACCACGCAGCATCTTCCCATATTTTCCTTCACTGTTTTTTAGACAAAAGCAAAAGCTGAAAACATTTCAATCTAATTCCAATAAGCGACACACCTCGTTGTTTTTAGACTCGGCGTGTTTGCAGACCGCCCCTCGTCCAGCCAGCGACCCGAGCAGAGCTGTCTGTAGCCAGCGGCTTCACTAGGAATCTCGTTAAAGCTCTCACTATGACCTGTGATGACTCTATCAGACGCAGGAGCTGGCGTTTGCAGCTCGCGTTACAGCACACCTGTTAACAACTGACTGCTGTCAGGGTCACAAGATTATCCCTGAAAATAACCAATCTCAATCGCATCTTCACCAACAGCTTTGGGGCCCTCCAGCAGGTATATAAACGCCAGCCCTCGGGGAGACCAGACGACAGAGAGACTGCAAAAAGATCGAGAACCTTCTCCTTGTTTTGCTCGTCTTCCTTTGCTCAGGAGATTCCCGTCAAACCCCTGCAGGTGAGAAACTCTCTGACTGTTGGTTTTGTTGATGCTCCTCTCAAAGGTCACTCAGTCTATAAAGACAAACAGTTTTGCTGTTTGATCAAAGTTATCCTGACATCCACATTTACAGTATCGTCCAGGTTCTTGATACAAACACAAACTGCAGGAAAGCGGCTGTTTTTTGATAAAAGTAATAAACTGGTGTCAAACATTTGCACGGAACCGTGCCCGTAACAGTTAAATCTGCCGTCATTTTGCTCTGAATCTTGTGCGGTTGCTTTTTCCGGCAGCTCATGCTGATTATTTAAAATGACCAGTCGATTGATCCGTGTACCTGTAATATAATCACTGCGTTTTCCGTTTGGATCTCTATGAATAAGAATTGTCTTTAAAAGTTTTGCACAGTGGTGGACATGTAAGTGGAAAGGTCCGTCAGTTTTTCTGCAGAGTTGTTTAAGCAGGGCTTGAGAAACTGCTGCAGGAAGTCCCTTTAAAACTCGTTTTACCCCGAAGCCTTCTGATTGGTCGATATGTGATAGTTCCTATTTTCTGCCATAACTTTTGAATGGTATGACATACAGAGTCATGGGTGGTGTCATCTGACTCGGTTTTGACTCCTTCAACTTTATTGGTGCAAATTAGCCCTGCCCCTTCTTCTGATTAGTCGTTATGTGATAGTTCCTATTTTCTGCAATAATCTTTGAATGGTTTGACATGAAGAGTCATGGGTAGTGTCATCGGACTTAGTTTTGAGTCCATGACTTTTATTGGTGAAAATTGCACGCGCGAGGGCCCGTTCATCGCTGCTTGCAGCTTTAATTCCCTTTTGTGTTTTCATTTAGGCACTATTATAAGAATTACATACATAGGAATGTCCACAGCATCTCATTATCAACAAAGGTCGTCCTATCAGATTCTGAGAACATAATGGTAGTTTGTAAGTGGTTGACAGGTAGTTATTTTAGATTTCTCATAAATCTGTCTTAAAATGTAAGATACTGGACCTCGGTTGGGCTGGCTGCATTTTTAAATCCAAAACTTGACAGGTATGGACCAGCTAGGAGCGGAGGCTCTGAGGTGAGGCGGGGTGAGGGCTTCAGAAGTCCCCACTCAAGGGTCATCGTAGCAAAACACGTCACCTGAAAGCGCTTGTTGTTTGTATAGAAATGAACGTGGCAGCAGCGATGGCTTCCGAAGGCAAAAGGCCGGCTCCCCCCAAGTTCAAGCAGAAGGAGAGCCGGCAGTTCAAGAGCAAAGCTCCCAGACCCGGACAGAAGGGGTGAGTCTACAGGAGTCATCAGGAAACCAAGGCTCACAGTTGGCTCTTACTTTCATCATCTTTTCTGTTCCTCCCTCAGATCCGACGACGTGCCCGGGATGGACGGCCTCGGAGGTAACTGCCGACCCAAACCTTAAATGATTCAGTAAATGTTCAGTAAATCCTGGAAGAAGCCGTTCTGATTGACAGGGGGTTGCTCTTCTGCAGATGCGATCGTCATCTGCCCCTGGGAGGCGTTTGGTGACATGGAGCTGAGTGATTTGGCGCAGTTCGGCATCGTCTAGATCTCACGCCAAAAGAAAGCACTGGTTCTGGCGAGTGGGAGCAGTGGCGGCCTTGTGGACCAGTGTGGCCCAGTTTCTGTGGACAGTGTATCACGCTGTGCTGCTAGTGCCATGCGTCTTCAAATAAAAAGTAATTTGGTCCAACTCCTATGATCCTGCTCTTTCATAAGGTCTTTTTCTCTTTCTATATGGACTCATAATACAGGACTGTCTCAGAAAATTAGAATATTGTGATAAAGTTCTTCTGTAATGCAATTAAAAAAACTAAAATGTCATACATTCTGGATTCATTACAAATCAACTGAAATATTGCAAGCCTTTTATTATTTTAATATTGCTGATTATGGCTTACAGTTTAAGATTAAGATTCCCAGAATATTCTAAATTTTTGAGATAGGATATTTGAGTTTTCTTAAGCTGTAAGCCATGATCAGCAATATTAAAATAATAAAAGGCTTGCAATATTTCAGTTGATTTGTAATGAATCCAGAATGTATGACATTTTTGTTTTTTGTAATTGCATTACAGAAAATCACAATATTATAATTTCTGAGACAGTCCTGTAGATTTCTAGGATTTAAGTGTACGTCACTGTGTTTTCTGTTGCTTTACCTTAAACATCTCGTTTTGATCTGTTTGGAAAAAGCATGAGTTAGTCAGATGAGACGAAGAGGCATAGATGGATAAAAATGTCATTTCAAAAGTATTTTACTGAAGTACAATTTCCAGAAATATCTGGTTTCTGCCCAGATTTATGCCCAAAACACTCACATCTCCACCTGAGCATGCAGAGCCCCACCCGATGGTCAAACAGGTTAAAGAGCCTGTTTAGCTCAGCTCAGGATCAGCAGTGGTGTCACCGGACGATTAGGCCGGGACTAATGCTCCAAAGCATCTGCATGTCGCATGTGGTGATAAGAGCAACACAGAACCAGCAGCTTCTCCTCCTTGTTTCTGCTGTCTTTCACACATCTCTAATCCTCATCCTTTCTCAGGATCACATTGAGGCTTCTCATTCTTTTGGTTCTGAACCTCCACCCGAGGGACCCCTGGCTTGGTTCCTCCAGGACAGTTACACTTCTGCACAGATGGAGGTTGTAAAGCTTGAATTATGGTTCTGCGTCAAATCGACGCCGTGCACACACCGTCGCCGTGACGCTGTCGTGACGCCGCCGTGAACCCTTCGGACTTCTCCGTCACTCCATTTCGCCGCGGTGCAGTACCCCCCGTGACCGCTAATTCGCGATCTTTTCCTGAATTGTTTATTCGACTTTTTCCGGTCCCAGTGAATCAAAGAGATAAGGACAACTATAAAAAACCAAAACAAAAAAAAATCACACATACACGAAGAAAAGAGCACTGAAAGTTCACGACTGCTTCAAACGGGAAACTGGAAATGCATTGCTTCCAAGCGAACCAATCACCAAACCAGTCGATGCGTACCACACGCCGTAGGCACGGCGTCGTTTTGACGCAGAACCATAACTCAAGCTTTAGTCCCAACATTTCTGAGCAGATTCAAGGCAAGGCAAGTTTATTTGTATAGCACAATTCAACACAGGGTAATTCAAAGTGCTTTACATCAACATTAAAAGCAGAAAGACACAATTAAACAGTAAATAACAAATAAAATGAAATAAGATGATAAGAAAAGAGGTAAAATAATAAAAAGCACAAGTTGTTAAAAAGTAAGGGCAGTAGAGTACAGCAGGTACATCTCATTCCTAAAATGGCAAGAATTACGTTTCTATACGGTCAAAACGTACAAAGACCGGGTCAAATACAGTATTACAAAAGTAATCAGTAGAATCAGGGTAGAAGTCCACAGTCAAGGTGCCAGCAAGGAACCGCTGGACAAACAAAACAACATTAAGTTAAGACTGTTAAACACTTGAATTTGATCCACCAGGTTTTTTCTGTTGCACTGATGACTAACCACATTAGGAAGCTGCAGATGCTTCCCTGCATGGGTCATGATAAAATGAATAATAACAATTCCTGGCAAATGTAGCTCAGGTGATAAGAGTTTTGGGTTTGTATCAATGAGGACATGCCCCCCCCCCCATCTCAGATGTTAAACCCCAGCAGATTTAATTGCAGTCCTCGTTATGCAACTCTGATTATCCTCATGACTCACATCCTCGTCCCAGCAGACGTGCTGATGCACCACAAGTGGATCTGTACGTGGTCATTTATTCTGTGATCTGATTTTCTTACGCAATTAAGGAAAACGTGGAGGACATGAACAGAGGTCAAAATCATTATCCATAAATGTTGAGTTTGAAATCGGCAACACAAAGAGGCTTTGGACAGTCTTTCATTTATTTATTTGTCATATTTTGAGAACTGGTTTCTGCTAAAGTTAATGTTTTCCTACAGGTATGTACCTCACCAAGTTCTTTGGTAACAGCTGGGTCGCTCTGTAAACAGAAAGTCATAAAAAAGGAAATACGACTTCTCTTCGTTTTTTGTTATTCACACGCGTACGTGTTAATTTTATAAAGTCAGTCCCTCAAGCCATTCAATTCAGTTTTCATTCGATCAAAAGGTTGTATTTACCTCATAAAGGTTTATCATAAGGATTTAAGAATTGTGTATTCATCCATTTGAAAGTAAAAGAAAAACTGTATTTCAGAAATAATAAACATGTCACTTGTAAATATCCAGCCTCTGACGGGTGTTGCTGAATCTCGGTCTCGTGAAGAGGCCGTTCAGGGTTCTGCAGCATCTTTTCCATCTCCAGACAGAGCCAGCCTTCTTTATCAGCCCGTTCAGTTTCTTCATTGAACCACAACAGACTTGGCTGAGGACCAAGGTGTGAGCTGAACTTCCTTCTTCCTGCAGTGCAGAACGTTCCCCAGTAGTGAATGCTGGAGAATTTTGATCCTGCACTTCTGTACACCTGAAGATGTGGTTGCACAAATGAATAGTGGAAACTTTTTTTTTTTTTGGAAGTTTGAAATAAAAAAATTAAATGAATGCTATGAGAAAAACATATGTATTTGCATGTTTGTGTTGTCTGCAGTGAAATTTGATTTGGGGTTAGATATCTTTTATTCACTAAAAAAATACGTTCAACCAATGTAAGGTCCTAATGCAGCCTGTTCTCTTCACTCTTCGACTCTGACCAGTCCCTAAGCCAGAAACAAGCAGTTCTTGGTTGGACATGTTGGAACCCGTCTGAGCAGCTGACTGCAGGACGGATAAACGCAGAGACAGGACAGAGGTTTCCACCTCTCAGCAGGATGTTATAGCAGCTAATCCTGCACCAAAATCCTCCTCGAGAGGTAGGATGAACCTGAAACATGATTGAGAACATCCAGCTTATGAACACAAGAGAAAACACAAGATTCACCCATGAAGGTTTGTTTTACACTCACACTGTAACACTCACAGAACAGACTTTTGGAAAAGAGAGTTCCCTTTATGTCAATTTGTCCATCGTTCTGCAGCGAAACAGATTATTTACGTGGACCTGGACTTTCAGTCTTTGACTGAACCATTAACATAGTACTCTACAGTCAACTGAGAGGCCATCTGTCCAACAGCCGACACTTGTTTCAAACTGGATCTTTCAACAATGATCTTAAATGTAGCAATGAATCAAAAAGAGTGACTGAAAAAGAGGAGAAACAAGGTGTTGCAAAGGTCCGGTCCAAATCTGAGCCCCGTTGAGACGTTGTCGGGACCTTTTGAGAGACAGCTGTTTATTTACAAACACCCGCAGACCTGAATAACTTCAATAAGAGATGTTCTTAGAAAGCGTGGACCAAAGTGTCTCCACAGCTGTGTGAGAGACAAATGATTACTTTAAATTCCTGGTGGTTAATGTAGTTTTACGCCTAGTCCATCATGTTCTGGTTCAGCAACACACTAACACGGTGTAGTATCCCGGTCCCTGATGTGGACATGGCCATCCAAAGCACCGGTAGTCCTTGTTCCTGCTCCGGCAGGTCCTGACAGGTCCATGCAGCTCGTTTTTTTTTGTTTTTTTCCCCCCTTGTCTGCGAATATATTAGTGGTTAGTACCACGATCTGGTAAAAACCTCTATCCCTGACATATATATAACTTTTAATTTTGCAGCAGATGTGAGTTTTCTTAAAGTGCATGAATGTCAGTGTCCTGCACTGGTGGTTTTCGACAATCTAATCTAATATATTGTTTTATACATTTGGATTCTATATTCTGACAGAGACGACTAAAATCACCAAGTGAAACATGAAAGGACAAGACTGGTGGAAAGACCAGACAGTGATGGGGGCAGTGTCTGTAGTCTGGTGACTGCGGTAATGTCTGTGTGATATGTCTTAGCGGTGAAATGTGTTGCTGAAAAAAAGACAGACTTAAAAAGAAAAGAACAAATAGAAAAGTGTGTGAGTGAGAGAGAGAGAGATGGATGCAGGTCTATAAAGTCTGTTAGTGTTTTTGAATGTATGTGCTACATACATTCATGTACGATTATATATATATATATATATATATATATATATATATATATATATATATATATATATATATATATATATATATATATATATATATATATATATACAGTGTTTATATACCTACGTATACACCCACTTGTCCAGATACATAAACATACTGAGAGGGAGAGTTACAAGCAGCGATGAACGGGCCCTCGCACCCTTGTGCACGTTCAGGCTGCAGTGGAAGCTTGTATGACTTGATGTAGATTCTTCAGGCCTGGACATTTAGCGGATGAAACCAGCCACGACTCTCTATATCAAACCATTCAAAAGTTATAGCAGAAAATAGGGACTATCAAATATTAACCAATCAGAAGAAGTGGCGGGGCTAATTCAGGCCAATGAAGGTCAAGGACTCAAAACCAAGTCCAATGACACCACCCACGACTCTCTATGTCAAACCATTCAAAAGTTATAACAGAAAATAGGATCTATCAAATATGGACCAATCAGATGAAGTGGGGGCGCTTTTTGGCGTCTAGCGTCGCCACGGCAACGCTTTTGACTGAGAAAAGTAATGTGCCTCGTCGCAGGATGGAGACGCACATTTTGATGTATAACACACCTGGGTGCACGTTACGGTTCGGGCCACATTAACGGCCGAAGAAATGGCATAAATTGCGCCAAAATTACACGATTAATTCAAAATGGCCGACTTCCTGTTCGGTTTCGGCCGTGGCGCCAAGAGACTTTTCTTTAAGTTCCGACATGATACAGGTGTGTACCGATTTTCGTGCATGTACATCAAACCGTATTGTGGGGCTTGAGGCACAAAGTTTTCTAGGGGGCGCTGTTGAGCCATTAGACCACGCCCATTAAAGCAAACCATGAAATATCACATTTTTCACCAGGCCTGACTTGCGTGCAAAATTTGGTGACTTTTGGGGCACGTTTAGGAGGGCAAAGAGGCCCTCATTTCGTCGTAAGAAAAATGAGGAAAATAAAAACAAGAATTCCTACAGATACAATAGGGCCTAATCATCATCATCATCATCATCATCATCATCATCATCATCATCATCATCATCATCATCATCATCATCATCAACCAGATCAGGCCAGTGCGGTTGTGTGGCAGCTCCGCCGACAACCGCTGTGTGAATGTGTGTGTGAATGTGTGTGTGTGTGTGTGTGTGTGTGTGTGTGTGTGTGTGTGTGTGTGTGTGTGTGTGAATGTGTGTGTGTGTGTGTGTGTGTGTGTGTGTGTGTGTGTGTGTGTGTGTGTGTGTGTGTGTGTGTGTGAATGTGTGTGTGTGTGTGTGTGTGGGTGAATGTCTACAGTGTAAAGTGCTTTGGGGCTGTAAGAGTACAGCTGGAAAAGTGCTATATAAGTGTAAGCCATTTACCATTTACTAACTCAGCTGTGCGGCAGAAGGCTGGCAGAGGAGAAAATGTGGCCCACCAGGTGTGATTAATGACCTAAATTAGAGCAGGTGAAGCATCAGTATAAAATGATCTGGTATGACAAAATACTTTGGTCATTCTTCTTAGGACTTTTGCAGAACTATTTGTGTTTAGGTTGTTGTTAGTTTGCATTTTAATATGGTGTATCAGTTTGTTTTGAGGTGAGTTTTTAAGTTTGGTATTTGTTTTGGTATTTCAAATGATTGATGTTGTCCATGTGAACAGGACTTCCTGGCTCTGTTTCCTGCTCTTTGGCTTTGGAGGCTGTATCCCCACTAAAAAAAGTAGGTGAATACGTCCATGGACCTTATCAGTAGGATGTAATTGGGTGGGCAAATAAGTAATACTGGCAAGTGGATAAAGGATCACGTTCTCAGCATTTTAACTGCAATAAGGTCATATTTGATCAGATTCAGGAACACTCTTGTCAGATGTATTTAGCTGGCTACATGGTGACAGCAGCACACACTAAAGACATGCTGATAAATCTGTATTCAGGTCAAACTGGTGTGGGATCCGGCTATGGCACAGGATCCGGTCATGGTGAAGGAGCTGGCTTTGGCGCTGGCGGCGCGGGATCCGGCTTTGGCGCTGGCGGCGCGGGATCCGGCTTTGGCGCTGGCGGCGCGGGATCCGGCTTTGGCGCTGGCGGCGGGGGATCCGGCTTTGGCGGCGCGGGATCCGGTTTTGGTGCTGGCGGCGTGGGATCTGGCTTTGGCGTAGGAACTGGCTACGGCGTGGGATCCAGCACAGGATACGGTGTTGGGTCCAGTGCAGGCTCTGGTGCAGGAAGTGGCCTTGTGGGGGACCAGGATGCAGGGATCTCCAGTATCATTGAGGAGCTGCTGAGCCTCAGGCCTTACCGTCCCTTCCCAGACTTTGCCTGGACCAGTGACCACGGTCCCCTCGGCATAGTTGAGAAGCGTCCTCTGTACCCTTCTTCCCACTCTGTTCACTCCAGCAATGGCTACCAGAGAGCAAGGGACGTACGGGTTAATTCTAAATATACCACAGATACTTTTGACCACATTCCTATTGACGACCAGAAAGGGTCTGGATCTGAAGGACACAAGACCTTCTAATGAGGTAACAATCTGAATATTGATGCTATTAGATGTAGTACTGCAAGTGGTTATGTTGACTGTTGCGTTTTTCCTCTGCAGGTCTGACCACAACATTGAACCCTTGGAGTTGTCAACCTGTTTGCCATAATAAACTTGTAACTTTCAGATGAGGCTGTGATAACTTTCATTTTTAAAGGTTTGGCATTCCTCCACTGTAGTGGCTGATGCATCTTGGTCATAGTTGCCCTGGTTACTGTTTTGACCCTCGATGTGCTTTTAAACTTAAGAGCTCCTTTTATGGCGTGTGGCTGCAACTCTACTAGAATTTCAAGACTCTAGAACCAGCAAACTGAATGGTGGTAAAGCGTAACTCAAACATGACCTTAGTATTGCTTAATAGATCCCATCTTAACGTGTTATCAAATCCACTGATTTAAACATTAAATGGCTGCCTCATAAGGTTGTGAGCATTGGGTTTTGACGCCTGTTCTTCTCCTTGCCGGGGGCAGTCATGTTGCTCAGCAAGCTGCTTGGAGCCCGCCCACCCATCCCCCCCCCATCCCCCCCCCCCCCCCCCCCCAAAACCTCTGCAGAGCTGATGTTGGACACTTGCAGTGGGATATCTGTTTTTTTTTTTTTTTTAAACTTTATTTTTCCATTTTTCAATTGGTAACAAAATCAACAGACAGATACAAGAAAAACAACAAAAACAAAAAAGGGTGGGGGGGGGGGGGTCACTACTGTCTTACATATTGACACCATTTTGCCCATCTTACAACATATAGCTCTGTTTTGAGTCGTAAACTGTAGGTAATCTGTTCCATTAATCGTATTTCCTCAACAATATCACGCCATTGTCTCAGGTCAGGTGGGTCCATTTTCAGCCAATTTCTTGTAATGGCTTTCTTAGCTGCAAGAAATAGAATCTTAACGATGTATATGTCTTCTTTGCTTATTACATCCCCTGGTATCAGTCCAAGGTACATAACTCGTGGATCCTTAGGGATCTTATATCCCAAAGTTTTCTCCATGGCTGTTAGGATCCCATCCCAAAATGCTCGCATTTTTATACATGCCCAGAAAATGTGAGAGTGGTTGGCACTCAATTGCCCACACTGTCTCCAACAATATTGTCGTTCACCCAATTGTTTATTTTTAATTGTTGGAGTAATAAAAAATCGAATTAAATTTTTCCAACCAAATTCCCTCCATCCTTTGGAGCTTGTTGACGTGTGTTGGGTCTTATTCATGGAGTGCCAATCATCCTCTGACAACTCAATGTTTAGTTCCTTTTCCCATTTTGCCTTTACATACATTGTATTTCTCCCCTGTTGCTTCATTAAACCTCTATACAGTTTGGAAACAATTCTTGAAGGAGTTTGCTTATAAGCTCCTGTCAACACCTCAATCACATCATTCCCTTCCAATGAAATTTCTGTCTTAATTTCTGTGTCATAGAAGTGTCTTAATTGCAGATATCTGTATAAATCACGATCTTCTAATCCATATTCATCTTTAAGTTGTCTAAATGATTTAAAGTGTTGTTTTTCTATAAGTGTAAACATAGCTGTTATCCCCTTATCTCTCCACTTTTCAAAGGTCCTATCTGAAATTCCTGGACTGAATCTAGATGTGTATGAAGGCCAAATCAACCGCTTACTCTCTCCAGTCAGCTTGTATTTCTTGATCACAACATACCATGTTTCAAATGTTTCTCTCATAATTGTATTTTCGTCCTTAAAATCCATATGTTCTTTTCCACCTAATCTAGCCTGTGGGGGGACCCGGCTCATATTCTTTTCGATGTCCTTCCATCTGGCTTGATAACTCGGGGAGAACCAATATACTATGTATCGTAGCTGTGCAGCGTAATAGTATTCTCTAAGACTTGGCAACGCCAATCCTCCACTTTCTTTGTCCAGTTGAAGGGTTTTAAATCTTATCCTGGGTCTGCCTCCTGCCCATATGAATCTTGATATCAGCCTGTCCCATGCTGAAAATTGTGAATCTGGTATTTTAACTGGGAGTGATAGGAAGAGATATAGCAACCTAGGCAAGAGATTCATCTTGATCACATCAATTCGTGAACTGAAGTCTAATACTAATGTTGACCACTTTGCTACATCTCTTTGTATTTTATCATTTATATGATTATAGTTTAGCTCGTAAATTTTGTCAAATTCCTTGGTTATTTGAACTCCTAGATATTTTATTGACTTAGTGTTCCAATTTAAGTTATATTGCTTCTTGATTTCATTACTTGGTTTATAATTAAATGTCAATACCTGAGTTTTTGATATATTCAATTTGTAGCCTGACATCAATCCGTATTCTTCCATAGTCTTTACTAATTTGATAAACGTCTTATTTGGGTCCAGAAGGAAGGTAATTATGTCATCGGCAAACAAGCCTATCCTGTGTTCTTCTTTTGCCATCGTGATTCCCGTCAATTCTTCATCTTGTCTTATTATTTGAGCGAGCGGCTCTAAGAAAATCGCAAAGAGGGCGGGGCTAGCACAACAACCTTGGCGAGTCCCTCTGTACAATTTAAAGGCGTCCGTCAGATGTCCATTTATCTTAATTCTAGCTGATGGGTCAGTATACAATGCCTTTATGCATTTAATGAATTTATCATTGAATCCCATTCTCTCTAATACTTTATACAGGAAGGCCCAGCTGACCCTATCAAAAGCTTTTTCTGCATCAAAGCTGATCAGAGCAGCGCTTATATTGTGTTTATTTATATGTTCTGTAATATGGAGGGTTCGTCTGATATTGTCCTGCGTTTGTCTTCCTTTTATAAAGCCTGTCTGATCTTCATGTATCAAGTCAGGCAGGTAGCGTTCCAGTCGTTTTGTAATGATAGATGTAAATATTTTATAATCCACGTTCAAAACTGATATTGGGCGATATGACTCACAGTACTCTTTATTTTTCCCTTCTTTAGGGATAACCGATATCAACGCATCCCTCCAGGATGGGGGAGTTATAGCTTTTTCAAGCGTCCAGTTAAAAGACTCCAATAGTACCGGGGCGATCTCTTCTTTAAATATTTTGTACCATTCATTTGGGTAACCGTCGCTCCCGGGACTCTTATTAGACTTCAGTTTACCTATGGCTTTATCCAATTCATCTCTTGTAATAGGGGCGGTCAAATATGTATTTTGCTCTGTGCCTAGTGATGGGAGATCCAGTGACGACAGGAAATGTTCTATTTCGTCAACATCAACCCCCTCAGGTTGTGTATATAGGGTCTCATAGTAGTTTTTAAAAATCCTATAAATTTCTTCTGGCTCATATTTTATTGTGTTTGTTAAAGGATCTTTGATCTTATTTATTGAGTTTTTTATTTGTTGCGTGCGAAGACGCCTTGCTAATATTCGTGTTGCCCGTGGGCCTGATTCATAAAAGGTTTGCTTTGAGAATCTCAGTTTCTTTTCTAGTTCCTCATTCATTAGATTTTCTATTTGTTTCCTCACGTCTTTGATCTGAGTCCCTATTAAATCTTTGTTGTCACTTTTAGGTTGAGTTTTTTCCAATTTTTCCAATTCCATCTCTAATTGGTCATATTTCAGTGTCCTCGCCTTCCTCATATATGCTGTTCTTGATATTAGCTTACCTCTCATAACTGCTTTGACTGTATCCCACACAGTAGTTGGATTGACCTGACCATCATTATTGTCATTTATACATTCTTTAATTTCAAATTTAATTTCCTCCACTGTGGATTTTTTATTTAAAATTCCAGTATTCAATCTCCATATTGTACTCCTTGGCTTCTTATTTAAGCATATTTTCAGATAGACAATATTATGGTCCGATATATCTGCTGTTCCAATTGTGCATTCATGAGCCCTGTGCCTATCTATGGTATTCATCAAAAAAAAATCCAATCTAGAATGTACTTTGTGTGTAGCCGAGTAGTGTGTGAATTCCTTATCCCTCGCATGGATACTTCTCCAGACATCGAACAGGCCTGCCTCTTTTATCAGGATATTCAGGTCTTTTGATTTTGGGGATCTGTGTCTGTTTGTGCTTGTTGTGTCCAAATGGTAGTTCAAAATTGTATTCCAATCCCCCGAACAGACAAGGATGCCCTCACTTTCAGAAATAATCAAGTCAAATAATTTTTTGAAAAAAGTTCTGTCACTCTCCGGAGGAACATAGACATTCACAAAGGTGACCAAAACATTATCCACCCTGCCTTTGAATATTACATATCTACCGGCATCATCTCTTTTTTCTTTAATTAGTTCAAAGTTTACTGAATTAGCTATCATCGTCACCACCCCTCTTTTCCTGCTATTTTTACATGAACTAAAATATGAATTTGAGTACCCAAAATTTTTTAACTTCTCGTGTTCCTGTTTTGACATATGTGTCTCTTGCAAGAGAACCACTTGGGTCTTATCCTTCCGAATTTTAGCGAGCAGCCTGCTCCTCTTAACCGGGTTGCTCAAGCCATTCACATTTAGCGAAGCTATTTTCAAATTATGTGACATTATTTATTTAAACATGGAAACAAAAAAATGACATTGCAATAGTGTTGCCCCCACCCAAGGGAAAAAGAAAGAATAAAACCAAACAACACAAACTGAACATAAAAAATAACTGACCTCCAAACTGGGAGGGGATAACTCCTCACCGAGACCCCGTTGGTGGGTCGAGGGAAAGTCCAATCACTAAGAAAGGGCCCTATAAATAGGGTGGCTGAGCCGTCGCATGAGACTAGCCCCACCATCCTAAAGTCCAACTAACATGAGGTTGTCTCTCCCAGACAACTTGAAAATATATACAAAGCCAAATTTTACTCCACTTCAGTCCTTGTATTCCAGCTTCATAGTAGCAATAATCACACCAGCTTAGAGTGTTGTGTTTTTTTTTTTTTTTTTCTTGTTTTTCTTCTTTCCTCTTTTTTTTTTTTTTTTCTAAATATCCATATCACCTCTTTGAATCACTTCTGGCCGGCCCGTCCACTTTGAAAACCCTGAAGTTTATTCCTCGCTCTCTGGGTGACGTCAGCCTCCGCCCCGCGAGGTCCCGTCACCGTCTGCCAGGATCCCAGCAGCTCTCCCAAGCGCGCTCCCCAGTCAGTCTCACCTGCGGGCGGGGCCGCCTCCTCCTCCACCGTGATTCCCCGTCTCATCAGCTCCGCTCTCGCCTCCGCAGCGCTGCTGTAGAATCGAGCTCCTGTCTCCCAGTGGATCCGCATGTTTACAAAAGGGGTTTGGAAGCGGACTCCCTTCATTTTCAGAGCTTTTTTAATAGCATTATACCCCTTGCGCTTCTTAACAACTTCTGCCGTGTAGTCGTGATCAAAATAGAGGGTCTTGTTATTCAGCTGGATTTTTCCCGCCTTGGTTTTCTTCCATGCCTCTTTTAAAACCCGTTCTTTGATCGCAAATTCCTGAAAGTTGATAATGATTGCTCTCGGGGGTTTATCCGGAGCGGGTCTCTGAGGTCCGGTTCGATGGGCGCGCTGTATTTTTAGCTCCGTGTGTTCCGGGACCGGCAGCTTGGAGCGTATGAGCGCCTCGACAAACTCCGGCACCGAGTCCTCTCCCTCCTCTCCTTCCGCCACTCCGAAGATACGGATGTTATTACGTCTGGATCTTGACTCGAGGTCGTTCAGTCTATATTGCAGGGTTCTTTGCTGTTTAAGGCAGGTATCGAGAGCCTCGGTCGCATCAGTCGCCCATCTCTCGACTGTCTCCATCCTGGACTCAGCTTCTTCCACCCGGTCCGTTAGATTGTGAACTTCTGCTCCGAGTCGATCAAGCTTACCGTTGATTTCTTGTCCAAGCTGCGTGATTTCTTGCCTCAAGGTATTGTTGTCACCTTTTAAGTCAGTTTTTAAGTCGTTAATTGCCTTAATTATGTCCGCGGGCGCCATGTTTGTTTCTAGTTCTTCGTTGCTGTTGACTCTGGTCGCCGTCGTGTTTTCCTGTTTCGTAGACTCCTTTCCTTCAGTTTTTTGGCTTCTAAGTGTTCTTCCCCCATCCATCTATTCTTATTATCGAATGATACTGAATTTTGAGTTAGTTTATGGGTTAGTTGTGATATGTCTGGGAGAGCGATCTCGTCGTGCGTCTGGTCACTCCATCAGCCAAACCGGAAGCCGGGATATCTGTTTTACCATGTTGACTCAATGAAAAATATTTGGCAGATGTTAATACAAACCGCTGGTTCTTTGCTAAGGGGGGTGACATGCTGGGATTGGACCGACCTCAAACTTACGAGAATACTTATCAGGCAACCATCAGCAGAAAGTCGTCAGGTCATCTGAGATCTTCATGAGCGGGACCTTAAGGCTTTGAAGGTTGACAGAGCAGATGCCGAGGGGGGAGTGCAGTCTTAGTTTTGTTTGGTGTTGGCCGAGATTTTTATATAAACTTATGTGCTTTAAACCTACATGCATAAAAGGGCTGTGATATGAGATTAGTATCTCCGCATAAAACTGTGATGGGTGTCAATCACTAAAAGGGAAAAGAAATTCAGTGATTTGACAGAAATGTATCTTCATGTAGATGTCTTCAGGCCTGGACACGACTCTCCATATCATACCATTCAAAAGTTATGGCAGTAAATAGGATCTATGAAATATCGACCAATCAGAAGAAGGGGCGGGGCTAATTTGCGCCAATTAAGGTGAAGCAGTCAACAGAGTCCGATGACACCACCCACGACTCTATCACACCATTCAAAAGTTATAGCAGGAACTATCAAACATGGATCAATCGGATGAAGGGGGAGGGCGCGCTTCTTGACTGAGAAAAGTAATGCGTGTTGTCGCAGGATCGAGACGCACATTTTGATGTATAACACACCTGGGTGCACGTTACGGTTCGGGCCGTATTAACTGCCGAAGGAATGGCATAAATTGTGCCAAAATTACACGATTAATTCAAAATGGCCGACTTCCTGTTCGGTTTCGGCCATGGCGCAAAGAGACTTTTCTTTAAGTTGCGACATGATACAGGTGTGTACCGATTTTCGTGCATGTACGTCAAACCGTATTGTGGGGCTTGAGGCACAGTGTTCTAGGGGGCGCTGTTGAGCCATTAGTCACGGCCATTAAAGCAAACCATGAAATATCACATTTTTCACCAGGCCTGACTTGCGTGCAAAATTTGGTGACTTTTGGGGCACGTTTAGGAGGGCAAAGAGGTCCTCATTTCGTCGGAAGAAAAATGAGGAAAATAAAAACAAGAATTCCTACAGATACAATAGGGCCTTCGCACTGTAAGTGCTCGGGCCCTAATAATAATAATCATCATCATCATAACAATAACAACCACAACAGTAATAGTGACAGAAAAGAAATCTACAGCAACGACAACCATGAAGCTAATTATAACGATACTATCAATTCTAGCATCAGTATTGCTGGTATTATAATTAGTAGTAGTACAACAGTAACAAGGCTAGCTATCATCATCATCATCATCATCATCACCACAGACACCACCACTTTCCTACCCAAACCAACCTGGGGACCCGAGCGGCCTGAGATACATGAAATAAATAATTACAGAGTGACACCAACACTCGTCTATTATAAACATTATACAGGTATAAACGGCGTATGACGTACTTAGGCTGCATTTGTACTTGCTGCTTAGAGGGAAAAGGATGAAAGGTGTGAAGAATGCAGAATGTCCCCTTTATTCAGCTCCTTTTCCTTTTTAGAATGTCTTTTTTGATCTATATTTACAACATAGTTTCCATTTTTAATTCCATATAAACATGTTACAGTGGATTTGGGAGTTTTGTGGTCTCCTGTTCTGTACATGGAGTGTTGCGTCATTATGTTCCTGATGGCGTAGAACGGAACATTCTGCTGAGAGCAGCTGAAGATGCTGTAACACCCCCTCTTCTGCTGAGACACACACACACACACACGTGTGTGAGAGGTCGCTTCACTTCCTGCAGATCTAAACATGATCCATGTGCTGCCAGCTCTGCTCCTCTTCATGACTCACACTGCTGGTCAGCTGTTGCACCACGTGTGTGGCAGTTATGTCTGTTTATCTGATCATTTTAGCGTATTTAAAGCGAGTGATCATATTTTACCAGTCCAGGATCCGTCTGGAAAAGAAAGGTCTGGAGGACCCAGGCTCAAGTCCACGGATCGCAACCAAGGTGAACCTCTCTGGGCCCAAACCCTAACTGTGCTCCCCGGGCGCTGTAAAAGTAACAGCCCCTCCAACTATAGATGGGTGAAAAGCAGAGAATCCTGAATAAAGGCTAATAAAAATGTATTATTGTTTCTCAATTCTGTAAATGGAAATCTATTAGGGATCTACTAAGGCTTACTCATCAAACGTGACCCCTAAATCCACCTGAGCTGCGGGGGGAGGAGGAGGAGGCTGATCCGTGCAGGTGTATAAAGACAGGTGTGGAGCTGAGGAGACAGGAAACAAAGACAAGGAGAAAGAAAACTCTTTTTACTCTTCATCTCTGCTAAGAGAACGTTCAGCTCAACAAGTAAGTTCAATTTATGATCAAATCTAGACTCATACTTTTCTAAAAAAAAAACGTTTACGGGTTTTACGGGTTATTGCAAAGACAAACCTCACTGGTTTTATATATGGTACCGCATCTGCGGTTTCCTCAGCATCATCAGAACTGAGCTCTCAGCTTCAGGATTTTACATTTCATTTAGAAAACTAAAGTTTTAAAAGATAGTTTCGTTAAGATACATTATTCTAAGATCGCTAAGATGTATGTATGTATTTGTTATCATTGGCGTTACATGAATTACAGCTGATATGTGCTTGAGGTCAGCAGACTTCATCCTGATTGACTGAGATATTTGTGTTTTATCTTCTTATTCCAGCTAATACAAAATAACACTAAACAATATGGTTTGACACAAATGATACAATATAATGCCGTATGATACAGTGTGGTGTGATGCCATCCCATATGGTACTACGATTTAGGAGATGTGGTATTATCCAAATGACATGATACCATGAGGTCCGATCAGATTTATTGTCCAGTGGGAAAAATCCTCCTGCTGCAGAAGACATAAATACTTCCCATGCAGCATGAGGAGAGAGTAAAGCTATCTGGGTTTTTTCTTTGGGGTTTACAGTCCTCGGGATGAATCCATCAGCAGCATCAGAAGACACCAAACCTGCTCTCTCTGAGTTCGAGAGGAAGGGGATCCGACAGTTCAAGAGCCAAGCTCCCAAACGGGGTCAGAAGAGGTGAGCCGAGTCCCTTTCTCCCCCAGACCTCACCAGGACTCTCTTCTCAGCTGAGACGTTGACTCGAGTGTGTCTTGTTTTCACAGCAGCTTCGACGGCAGCCTGCCAGGGATGGAGGCAGATGGTGAGTGACGTCCACGTCCGGTCTGAGTGGTCTCGGTGTCCAACTGTTGCTCATGTTCCTTCTTCTGCCTGCAGACGCTGCCGTCATCTGCCCCTGGGACGAGTTTGCTGACGTGGAGCTGAACGACGTGGCCCAGTTTGGTACCGTGTAAACCGGACTGAGCGAATGGAGCTGTCCATCCCAGAGCCCTCCAGTTACCCTGCAATCAAAGATTTCAATAATCATCATGTCAGCAATGTAACGCAACCTGGTCAGACACACTAATGCATTTATAAGTGTTAGAACCGTCATATCAAATCAATCATACTCTACAAATGTTGTATTTATCAGTCAAACATGATACGCGAGGACACGTCTGTCTCTACACCCATTCTCCAAAAAGTTTATCTTCATTTTCGGTAATTGTGTTCATCTGTAATTGACACTGAAACATGTTTATATGTGACCATTTGTATAAAGTCATTTTCCTTAATCCTTTTGGTTTCTTCTGTTGTTTTCAGAGTCATTAAATTTCAAAGTCATTTTAACTGTAATTGACAACTTCAGTTTATGGAGTTTTAAGGTTTTACTTTTGGTTTTGATTGTCTTTTACCATCTCAAATCAGAAAAGTTTGGGTGGATATGGAAGACATTTATTCATTTATTAAAACAGCATAAATCAAAGATACATGAAGACGAGACGGTGATCGTAATGAGTCGCTTTAAAACCTAAACTAGAGTCTTTCAGAGGTGCAAGACGGACTAGAATCCCAGTTTCATCAATAAATGAGTCATAAAATCAATAAAGTATTTGTTTTGGTCTGTTTTTAAATGAAATACTGGAAGAGATATGGACACTTTTCTTTTTTCAGTGTAGAATATGATCAAACAATTCAAGAAATCTGAATGAAATTCAGCACGTAAAGGACAAAGATACTGATACTCCAATCCTCCGATGAGTCTGCATCTAGAACCGTCAGTCGGTTGAAAGAACCACGTGGACGAGGACTTACCTTGGGAATCCTGCTCTGGACAAAAACAAAGCAAACCAAATGTTAAAGCACCGAGGCCCGGTTGACATCTCTGAGCTCAGAGCCACTTGAGATGGACTGCAGCACAGTGGACTCATGGAGTCTGGTTGTGTTCCAGATCTTCTTGGAGGACATGGATGTCACGTGTGTCTCTCCAACATGTTTTTCTGTGGAGGTAAACAAGATGTCCACAAATAAAATCACCGAAAAATTTTGGTTTGTATGGTCGATGGTTGAACAGACGGAAAGACAGACAGATACAAACTATTACTATATGTATTATATGGCTTAAAAGTCAGCTTTTACACCTTTGTGTAAAATAAGAATAATACAAAAACAACAAAAGAAGAAGAAAAAACATATTTTTTAAAGTACTTGAAAGAAAAAATTATTTAGATGGAAATAATGGACCGTATAATTGCAAATACAAAAATGTTCTAAGTGTTATCTAAATGTTTTAATATGCAAATCTTGGGACTTTATGATGCCCATGCCCACTGACCCCACCCTCAGTTCAATCACTTAGCATTTTTAGCTTGACTAACATTATTCATTATTCTAAGGCATAATGCATATGAATATTACATGACATTTAGTGGACACTTTTATCAAAGCAACTTACAACAGGGGAATAAAATCCAGCCACAGTAACACAGCAGATCACAAAGTAGGAGCAGATAAGACTCTTTGTTCCAGGCGTTGTCCTACCTCCGTCTTTCACATTACCTTGGTTATTAGGTCAGTTCGTCCACTAGGGGGCAGCGCTGAGTTCAGAGGCAGATTTCACTGATATCGCTCCAAATGGCTGAACACAACAGCTCAGCGCACAACGAATATCTGTACTGACTGATTATTTTTAGTGTAATAAAATTTAATTCAGGAACATCAGATGTTTCAAGATTGAAGACAACTTTATTTATCCCTTGAAGGGCAATTTGATTTGGCAGCTCGCGCCCAAACACACACATAACACATTCAATAGAAACACAGAGAGAAAGCTGCTGTGTGCAAAAATCTGCAATTTGTTGCATTAAAAAGTGCTGATACCAATAAATTAATTAATTAAAAAACAGTCTATACAAACACTGGATGATATCATTCCTAAGGTACACAGTACCTAAATGCACATACCAAACAAATTCATAAGGATACATTTAATAGCCAGACAGCAGAGGGGATAAAAGACTTGGAAAAGTGATTACCCTTACAAACAGGTTGGTCATAACGACATCCTGAAGGCAGCAGTGAAAATTCTTTTTTTAAGACATGCCCAGAAGTTTCCAGAATACTCTGAGTCTTCCTCAAAACCTGTTGCTCCCATAGGGAGCCTAGGACTCTCTGCTTGAGTCCAATAATCTTGGAACAGATTTTCACCACACCATAAGACTTCCATAAGTTTCTGTCCCTGAGTGACAGGTTGTTGAACCAACAAATAAAAGAATAAGTTAAAAGGCTTTCAATGAAGGACTGATAAAAACGACAAAGAATCACTGGACTCACAGAAAAAGAATTCAGCATACGCAAGAGATGAATCCTCTGCTGTCCACGTTTGACCAGTGCTTAAGTGTTGAAATCAAATTTAAGCTGGTTGTCAAACACAGTGCCCAGATATTTATAGGAGCTGACAATTTCAATCTTCTCTCCATCTATGACACTGTGAAGGCCTGCTTGTTACGTCTAAAATCTACCTGGGCACTCTGAAGGAGAGACAACAGCACAATATCATCCAAAAACTTGATGTCTCGGTTGTCATCCATTCTCGGTGCAGAAAGACAGCATTCAGTCCTTGCAGGTCATCAGGGGCTTTAGTCCTTCAAGTGACGTTCCCAGGACGTTTGGCTGTTTTATTCCACATGGGATCATGTTTGTAAGCAGGTGTTTTTGTGAGTTCCTCTTCTGTCTAGCAGGTACTGAAAAGGTGTTTCTATAAATGTTTTTATTAACAGTACACAGCAAACCAAAAATATATGAAGCAAACAAATAAATCCATTTTTGGTCCGTCTTTGGACTCCCTCCTAAATTGCAAGCGATGTCCTGCCAGCTGTTATTCGATAGCTGCTCGTCCCTGCGTAGATATGACACCCACACAACCTCTCCTCAAAACCTCCCGCCATTTCAACAGTTGTCCTTTGTGTTCTTCTTCTTACTTCTTTCTGTTCCTCTTCTTCTCTGGTTTGTTCCAAATGCTGGTTGCATGTTAGCTATACTGTTCAACACTGCCCCTGCGGTTTCCAGTGGTGTTGTTCCGTTTGTTGCTTCAAGTGACTGATCTGTGAGGGCCCTGAAAACAGGAACAGTTACTTGAGTAAACAATGCAGGACATGGTTCGTTTGTATATCCGTCTTTGCGCTCTTAAGAGCAGTCACTGTGCTCTTGTGAAGAGAGCAGTGCTCCTGAAAAGATGTAAACCTTTACGAGGCAGATGTGTACCCCGAAACCACAACGTAGACCCTTGACAGAAACCTGTGTTCTATTGGAGAAGCCACAGGTAGTCATGAAGATGAACAGAGGTGTGTCATGTGATCTTCTGGGTTGGTAAATGACCAGAGGCGTCGTCTCATTCTGGTCCTTGTGTAGCACCTAGGAGAGCATTGCCATAATCGAGGCGGGATATAACAATGGCAGAATGTTGAATGTTGTAGAGTGCAAACCGGCATGACCGGGACACTGAGGCAACATACTCAGAGAAAGATAACTGGTCTCATGAGGTCTCACCCAGGTTCCTTGTAACCTTAGCAGGTAATAGTAATAGAAGCAATATTTCTGTCGATACTGAGGCTGAAAGAATGATGGGCAGGGAAAACCAGGACTTCAGTCGTCCCCTACCATGACACTTTAAAGGAACGCCTGATAAGGTAGGAACAGAACCAAGAAAGGGCCGATCCTCAGATACTGAAACTTGAGAGTATATCCGGCAGTATGTTGTGTTTAACTGTATATAAGGTCAAGAAGGATACGCAGAGGATTGACCCGTTGCTCTCACTGTTCTTAGGACTTCTGTCACAGACAGCAGAGATGTTTCAGTGGGATGGATTTTTCCGAAACCAGACTGATTTTCTTCAAGAAGGTTATTTTGTGTGAAGGAGTCCACGACCCGTTTAGAAACTGCTCGTTCAATGACCTTGGAAAGAGAGAGAAGCAGGTTGACCGGCCGATAGTCCCCTACCACAGCAGGGTGGAGTCGGGGCTTTTTAACAGCAGCTTGTTTGAAAGCTGATGAAAATGTGTCTGAGGTAAGCAAGGAACTTCGTCTGCTGGGACAGCTGTTGGAGCTCTGGCTTGGAGGAAGTTTGCTCGAACTGTGTCCAGCAGACAGGCTGTGGGAAAACTAGCAGTGAGGAATTTGGATACCTCACACTCAGCGAGGGGAGAAGATGAAGAGAGCTTTGCACTGCCGACTGGGGGAGTGAGAGAGCAGAACGTAGGACTGATTCATGGGATGTTTGCAGGAACCATGCAATCATCGGGAGAGAGTGACAGTTTGGGACCAGACGGGTAACCAGATTTGATTACTGATGGTTGCGACCTGTCCTGTAAAAAAGGTAGCAAAGAGGTTAGCAGAGAAACAGGTGGAGCAGAAGGAGGTATCAATCAATTAATCAATCAATCAATCAATCAATCAATCAATCAATCAATCAATCAATCATCTATCTATCCATCTATTTTCTATACCCGCTTTATCCTTTGCAGGGTCACAGGGGTCTGCTGGAGCCTATCCCAGCTCATTTCAGGTGAGAGGCAGGGGTTACACCCTGGACAGGTCACCAGTCCATCGCAGGGACCAGACAAACTTACACTCACATCTACGGGCAATTTAGAATCATCAATTAACCTAGTATGTATGTTTTTGGACTGTGGGAGGAAGCCGGAGTACCCGGAGGGAACCCACGCAAACACGGGGAGAACATGCAAACTCCACACAGAAAGACCCCTGCCGGGTCTCAACCCAGTCTCACATAAAAACGTACCCTGCCTACGTTGGTTCAAAGTGTAAAAACGAAGCGAATGATTATGTACATTCACTGAGTGAATATTATGAAAGTAAAATAAATATTTCTCGCTAGAAATGTAATCAAAACGCATTTTTATGCAGAAAACTAACTCAAAATATTGATTTGTTTCACAAAAAAATTAGAAATGTCTGCCATGTTTTTTGGTGTCACGACCAGAATCTTGAAAGTCACGTGACTTAGACGCAAAACGAATAGTTAGAAAAATGTAACAGTTATACAATTGAAGGGCTATTATTGTAACCCCTCTACGTTTTTGCACTTTGGATCAACATAGGCAGGGTACGTTTTTATGTGAGACTGGGTTGCGGGCCAGGGAGTCGAAGCGGGAACCTTCTCGCTGTGAGGCAGCAGTGCTAACCAAGCCACCCTGCTGCCCATCAATTAATCAATCAATCAAAATTTATTTATAAAATTTTAGCCCCACCAGCACTTGTTTCTATGTTATTTTTGTAGTAACATCTGAAATGAGAACCAATGAACAGATTTGATCAAAATCAATGTTGGGTAACATTAGTTAGCATTACCTATTAGCGCGAGCTTTAGCCGAGTTAAAATGGCTAACTGACTGAGCTAAGGCTCCAGCTGGCCTCCAGCCCTGCCCCTTCCTCACATTTATGGGTTCACAGATGAGGAGCCGTCCCCGGCCAGCACAGAGTCGTTCTGACCGTGAAAATTTAGCCTTCAAACCGACTCTTCAGGAAACCCGAGGGCGATGTCATGGATGGTTTATCCAGGGTTGCAGCCTTTGGTGTTACCTTGCAATCTATCACTTAGATTTTATATTGGCTACTTTTGTTCTTTAGACAGTAGATCCTCATGCTGGCTTCAGCCAGAAGTGTGGAAGTATAACAACGTACCAAGGACACAGGTTAGTCACTTTGGTTATGTCACCGAGCCTTCAGCAGTTTGAACCTGTTGTGGAAAGAAGCTGTACGTTCTAGTGTGTGTGTGTGTGTACGTGCGCGCGCGAGCGAGCGCATGTGTGTGTGTGTAGAAAGTCTGAATCACCTCATGTTGATATGAACATAGTCTTCCTTCCTGGGAAAGCTCTTATTATCCTCATGACTCATTGGTTAATCCCTGGACAGACACGTTGTTAAATCTTCTGTGCGTCAGTTCGGATGTTTTTTTTAAACATGTCTGTCTGATTGTCTGATTCAGTTTAGAATAAATGTTCAATACTGACTAATCATTGTGGGTTCAACCCTGATGAATGTTTAAGGAGTATTAGTAAAGTACTCTTTGCATCCCTTATATCTGTACCTTGAAGAGAAAAAAAACACAATTAGGAACTCTGATTGAACCATAACACGTAAAAGTGAACCGTCATCAACAGCAGTCTGTCCCACTAATTATCCCGGATCAATAAAGCTTACTCATCAACCCTGAGCCTAAATCCATCTCAGCTTTGGGAGGAGGCTGATCCATGCAGGTGTATAAAGACAGGTGTTGAGGTGGTGAGACAGACGAGAAAGACTTGCAAGAAGAAAGAAGTTCACTTCTTTGTCTTGCATCTGCTTGCTTTCCCTGCTCTTCGAAGAGGCGTTTCTTCCTGATACAGCGAAACAAGTAAGTTCCTTTTTATCAGATCAACTGTAAACAGAAGTCATTGTGTAAAGTTGATTTTCCACAAAGAATATAATACCTCATGAAGGCATATTGAAAGATGAAAAAATAGTGTAAATTAATATTCAGTGAGTTTCTATGTTGTGATGTCCGTCAATTATTTGGTGATATTATCTTAAATTTAAGATCTTTTAGGATTTCATAAGTTAGACATTTTAAGAGTACATTAAGAATCTGTGGAGGAATCCATGAATCATGGTCAGCTCCTTACCTTTAATAAACTGATTCCAGTCTTTGATGGAATCCGATCATATGTACGCAGAACTTTCTCTGACATCATCTACTTCATCTGTTATCTAATGAAGTGTTAGGGATCATGTGTTTTAGCCAACGTTCAAAGCTCTGGTTTGGACTTGCTCACACGTTTGTGCAGAAAGCATCGTGGGCATCGCTGTAGATCTCCTGAACGGTGTGGCGTCAAGTAGTGGAAGCGTTGCGTGCATCAAAACTTGGGGATTTTCCATTTTTGACACTTTAACACAAGCCTCAGCCAATGAAATTGTGACTAAACGGAAACGGTACAGCTTACCTGTGCAGCGAGTTGGAAAACATTTAATTGGTTGTTTATGGTAAATTAAATTAAATGAGATGAATTCCTCAGAATTGATGATTTTGCAGAATGTGGGGTTACATCCTTGTGTGACCTTCAACCAAGGATCAGTGAATTCACAAGACTTGAACTTGTGGAAATGTGGATGTGGGATGTGGAAGATGGATCACTCTACTTGGATGTAGTTCTGTGATGTCACAGAACCATCTTACTGAACAACAGATGTCCAGACCTACAAGACACCGAACAATGAGACATGATTGTGTTAACTTGGACTTTTTAAATTAGCAGTCTCTTTAGAGGATCTCAAGCAGTCTCTATCAGCCGTGCTGCGCACGGGAGCCATTCCAGATTTCGAGTTGGGAGTCAATTCAAACACCCAACTATCTAACTATATGTACACGACAGACTGGCACTGATAAATTGGATAAAACATGTTTCTTTCTTTGTAAAGCCAAATCTTGAGGATGAATACGTCAGCAGCATCACCAGTGGAAGGCACCAGGCCTACTCCCCCCGACTTCAACCAGAAGGAGAGCAGACAGTTCAAAAGCAAGGCTCCAAAACCTGGTCAGAAAAGGTGAGCCAAGACCCTGTCAACCCCCACGCCTCACGATGCCCGCTGTCTCTGCAGAATAATCATTTCTGTTTCTTTGTCTTGGCCCAAACAGCTTAAGCCTGTCAGGGATGGACAGCTTTGAGGGTGAGTTTGAAATTAATTTTCGCTGTAAGTCTCCGTTGTGTTGAAATGTTCCTCATGTTGGGTTCCTCTGCCTGCAGACTCGTCTGTGATCTGCCCCTGGGAGGACTTTGGGGATGCCGAGCTGAACAAGCTGGCTCAGTATGGCATCATCTAAGCGGGCCGTCTCGGCCATGTATTCATGAGATTTCACCAAGCTTCTAGACTTCCCCCTCTGTGGGGGATGAGGAGCACGCCCAGGCCCGGAGAAGAGCTCCGATCACGTGGGAGCAGCTCCCGCTGTGGACCAGAACTCCGTGGCCCCAAACTCCGTGGCCCAAACCCCAACATACTCTTGCTGTTATTTTCTTTAATTAAATTATAAATTAAAATGCCAGTGTGCTGATGTGTATTCATTTTAACAATCTCATGTGGAGCTTTTGTTTTTGCCGTTTACCTCGGCCACATCAGCCGGGATGATGATCCTGGTGTGTTGATTAGATACAGCTTTTAACTTAGCGTATCACAAGTGTAAGACAAAGTTCACTTATTTTTTCATGCAAACATGGCAATCATCAAGTCCTCCAAGATACTCATGGTTAGAACTGTTGCCTCGCTGCAAAGAAGTTCCCGGTTAAACTCCTGGCAGGAGTCTTTCTGTGAAGAGTTGCAGTCCTGTTTAATTCACTAGGTTCTGGTCTAGACCTGTAGTTCCTCTACAGACCACTAGGTTCTGGTCTAGACCTGTAGTTCCTCTACTGCCCACTAGGGTCTGAGTCTGAGTCCATGTTAAAACGTCCAACTTTACAGCAGAAATAAATAATTATCCAGTCTGGTACAGAACCAGTTTTGGTCTCCATCGTTAGATTTCATATCCATGACAACTGGATGGAGGTGAATTTTTATGTTGCTCTTCAGGTAAAATGATCTAAGGCAACTAATTTATGTATAATAATTAGGGGAGGAGTCTTTTGATGCAAAAGCACTCTTTAGAAAAGCTTTGCGTGACATCAAAGTGGGGTTGTATAGTTTTTATTCTTCAGTCTTTGAGTGTAAGTGATAGACAGAGTTAGTGATAAAGGTAAAGCAGAGTTTACAGGTTAAAGTGTAAGCTGGAGAAGTCTCATATTACTGTTGTCATGATCACAGATGACATCATCCAGGATCAAAACTCTCCATGCATCACAGGGGACATTTAAACGGAATTTATCATAATTTGTTTGATTTGGAAAGACATAACTTCAGATCTACTTTCTCTGAGGACTGGAGTCTTCTTTGAAGACTGCGGTCTCTGTTTTGTTTTGACAGGAAAGAGATTGTATCTGCTGTGAAACAGGGTGGAGGCTCGGTTCTGTTCTGGAGCTGCTTTGCTGCGTCTGGTACAAGGGATTTTGAATCTGTGCAGCTACAATGAAATCTCAAGATCATCGAGTCCTTCTGGAGACTAATGTGCTGTCCAGTGTCAGAAAGCTTGGTCTCAGTTATATTTGTATCCATAAGGTTGCGTTGTTATTGCAGAGAGTTATGGCCAACTAACTGGTTTTCTGCCTGTGCGGCTCTTGACCAAGGTATATTGGTATCCTTATTAGCTTTATTGCCCGAACATGGCAGTTCCTAATCTTAATACATCTGGAGGGGCCGCTACAAAATTTACAACTTGGAATACTAAAGGTGTTAACCACCCAGTGAAACGCAGCAAAGTGTTTGCTCGCTTATCTCAATTGAAAACTGATGTAGCCTTCCTGACTGAAACACATTTGCTTAATAAGAACCATAATATGCTGAAGAGGGGGGGCTTTTCCCAAGTATTCCACTCCAAGTTTGACGCCAAGTTCCGGGGTACGGCGATCCTTATTCACAGGGATGTGCAGTTTATAGAATCAAAGGTAATATCGGGCAGTGATGGCCGCTACATTATTGTACAGGGACACCTGTTTAATGTACCAGTAATACTGGCATGTGTGTATGCCCCCAATTGGGACAACGCCAAATTCTTCAGCGACCTGTTTTCCTTGCTTCCAGACATGTATAGCCATAATTTGATACTGGGGGGAGATTTGAATACGGTGTTGAGCCCCTTATTGGATAGATCCAGTGCGACCCCTGGTGCAATGAGCAAATCGGCGGAGACGATTAATGCTTTCCTTCAGACATATGGAGTGATTGATGTGTGGAGGTATAAACATCCAGGGTCTAGACAATATAGCTTCTTCTCCGCAGCTCATCAGTCCTACGGCAGGATCGATTATCTTCTGTTGGATAAGAGGCTTCTCCCTTTTCTAAAGTCAAGTGAATGTGAGAGCATTGTTATTTCAGACCATGGTCCAGTCACTATGACGCTGGGCTTTCCAAATAACATACGCCCGCAACGAGTATGGCGACTAAATTCACGTCTATTATCAAATGAAGAGTTTGTTGACTTTATCAACTCTCAAATTGACTTTTTTACAGAAACAAACAAACATCCAGACATAAGCCACTCTATTTTTTGGGAATCGATGAAAGCATATCTACGGGGTCAGATAATCGCCTTTAATTCTGGTTTGAACAAGAGACGGGCAGCACGTCTTCACGAACTGACATCCCTGTTAAAGGACCTTGATAATAGGCATTCAACCTCACCATCCACAGACTTATATAAGGAGAGAGTTACACTACAAACGGAGTTTGATATTTTATCTTCTGGGGCAGTGGAGGAGCTTCACCTTAGATCCCGCCAGGAGTTTTACGAACATGGCGAACGAGCCAGCAAATTGCTGTGTCACCAGTTGAGACAGTCTACAGAGGCTGGACTTATTGCCGAGATTGACACTTCAGAGGGAATAACTACAGACCAAAAATCCATAAACAATCAATTTAAAAAGTTCTATGAGGACCTCTACAGCTCTGAGGGTTGTGAGGACGCAGAAATGTCTCAGTTTTTTGATAATTTAGAGTTACAGACCCTAAGCGACCAGGATAAGTCTGACCTTGATCGGCCTTTGACGGTGGCTGAAATTGATCGCGCCATCAAAAAAATGAAGGGAGGTAAGGCTCCCGGGCCAGACGGCTTCACAGCTGAGTTTTATAAAACATTTGCTTCCAAACTTATTCCTATTCTGAAATGTGTATATGTAGAGGCATTGGAACGAGAGTCACTCCCGCCCACAATGACCCAGGCCACAATTTCAGTGCTCCATAAAAAAGGAAAAGATCCTCTGAGGTGTGAATCGTACCGCCCTGTCAGTTTACTCTGCTGCGACTATAAGATTTTAACCAGGGCTCTGGCTAGCAGGCTTGAGTCAGTTATCCATACTGTGGTACATCCGGACCAAACAGGTTTTATTTTAGAGCGCCAGCTCTTTGGTAATGTGCGTAGGTTGTTCAATATTATCTACTCTCCTGATGCCCCGCCCACAGCGGAGGTTTTATTGTCGCTCGATGCCCACAAGGCTTTTGATAGAATTGAATACAAATTTCTTTTCACGGCCCTGGAGAGGTTCGGGTTTGGCCCCATTTTTCTATCATGGATCAGAGTCTTGTACGCTTCACCACAGGCCTCGGTTTGCACTAATAAGTTGATTTCCAACTACTTTCAGATAGGTAGAGGCACCAGACAAGGTTGTGGACTGAGCCCCCTGTTGTTCGACCTCGCCATTGAGCCATTGGCAGTTGCCCTGAGGGCTGATGAGGATCTCGCTGGTATTACTAGGGGCGGCCAAGTGCATAAATTATCACTCTATGCAGATGACCTGATCTTGTATCTGTCTGACCCTCTTGTTTCCATCCCAAAGGCGTTAGATATTATCTCCAAATTTGGCAGATTCTCAGGCTACAAAATTAACCTCCCAAAGAGCTTATTGTTTCCTGCCAATGAGCTGGCTCAGAAGTTGTCACTCGGGTCATTTCCACTAAAGGTAGTCTCTGACTCTTTCACATACCTTGGGGTGAATGTGACTCGGAAATATGGAGACCTGTTTAAATCGAACTTTAAGCCAGCCCTGCAAAAGGCTAAACAGGACCTGGCGCGTTGGTCGACGTTACCCCTGTCGTTGGCCGGCAGGGTTAACTCAGTCAAGATGACAATTATGCCTAGGTTCCTATTTTTATTTCAAACTGTGCCCGTTTTCATACCAAAATCCTTTTTCAAAGAGCTAGACAAATACATCTCAACCTTTATTTGGAATAAGACCACACCGCGTATTAGAAGGTCATTCTTAGAGAGACGGAAGGAGGATGGGGGTTTAGCACTACCAAATTTTCTACAATACTACTGGGCGGCAAACATTCATAAACTGACATATTGGATGGCTGCATCATATGGGGGTGGGAGGATGGTATGGGTTGACATGGAACAACACTCCGCTCATCCTGTGTCGTTGTCTTCTCTGATCTGTGCTCCACTTCCACTCAGTAAAAAACGCCGCACGAATAACCCTTTAGTGAGTGGCTCACTCCGTATCTGGGCGCAGTTTAGGACGCACTTCAGATATAGGGAAGCTCTATCTTGTCTCCCGTTAATATCTAATGCCCTTTTCCCACCTTCACTTATGGACACGGCGTTCCAATTATGGGCTAGGAAGGGGTTAAAGCGGGTGAGGGATATGTTTAAAGATGGGTCATTTATGTCCTTTGATCAACTGATAGAGGAATATGACATTCCTCGCTCACATTTTTTCAGGTACTTACAAGCACGGGATTTTGTTAAGAAATATGTTGCTACATTTCCCCTACTCCATGCTGATGGTTGGCTTGATGAGTGGTTGGAGCTAGACCCGCATCAAAAAGGGCTGGTGAGCATGCTTTATAGTGAGATTCAGGAGATGGCATCCCCATCTCTGGATCGTATCAGGGAGTCGTGGAGTGAGGATATGGAGATTGAGATTCCGGACGATTCTTGGCAATTGGCAATTAAACGAATTCATTCATCCTCTGTTTGTATCAGGCACGGGCTGCTTCAATTCAAAGTGCTCCATAGACTACATTTCTCCAAAAGTAGATTGGCCGAAATTTACCCAGATGTGGATCCAAATTGTTACAGATGCCACCAGGCTCCAGCCACTCTCAACCATATGTTCTGGTCATGTCCATCATTATCACAATTCTGGTGTTCCGTTTTTGAGACCTTCTCCTACATCTGTGGCAGGGAGATCAGCCCTTGCCCCTTTGTTGCTGTGTTTGGAGTGGTCCCTGGTGAAATAACAGTATCTGTCCCCCAATCTGATGCTATAGCTTTCTCCTCCCTGTTGGCCCGACGCCTAATTCTGTTCAACTGGAAATCAGCGGTTCCCCCGTCACATCGAAGATGGGTCGGTGACGTAATGGCTCACCTAAAATTGGAGAGGATCAAATATTCCACCAGGGGCTCAATCCAGAAGTTTTATAAAGTTTGGCAGCCGTTTCTGGATTATTTCAGTTACAAATTCCAGGCTGAAGGGGCTCAAGTGTGAGTTACCATTCTCGTAAATTTAACCAATTCGGTATGACAAATGTAGATCTGCTTAAGCGCAACGCAACATGAAAATATTATTTTTATTTTTATTTTATTTTTATTGTCTGTCTGTCGTCTAGTACCTTTTATTTTATTTTTATTTTTAATGGATTTCAAGGGTTTTACTGTATTGTCCATTTGTAGTCTTGTTTGTATGTATGTTTTTGCTTTATTGAAAAAACTAATAAAAACAATTTAATAATAAGAAAGCTTGGTCTCAGGGTCATGGGTCCTCCAACAGGATAACAACTCAAAACACAGTGAGAACCAACCAAGAACCACTCAGAACCAAACACTGCACTATTCTGAAGTCTCCTTCTATGAATCCTGATCTGTTGAACATCTGTGAAAACATCTGGAACCTGCAGTCTGGAGAAAAAACCCTTCAGACCTCAGACATCTGGCAAGGAGGATCTCAGCTAATAAGATCTTGGACACGTCCCGATTAGCAGGACCAGATTTAAATGAGATTAGGGCCCAAGGTGTCTAAAGCCTGTGTGTGCGCTCTTTATATTCTCGACTTGGGTGACTCCTCCTGGGGACAGAATAAAGAATGCACCATAGAAGAAAAACAGGCAGAACTTAAAGAGAAGAAGAAGAAATCCACATGGATGGATTGTTTTACTTAACACACACATGAACATACAGTTGGTACTTAATTATTCAGACCCCTTTGAATGTTTTCCTCTTTGTTTCATTGCAGCCATTTGCTAAAATAAAAAAGTTCATTTTATTTTTCATTAATGGATACTCCATCTTGACAGAAAAAAAACTGAAATTTAGAAAAACTAAAATTTCACATGGTCATAAGTATTCAGACCCTTTGCTGTGACACAATGTTTAACTCACATGTTGCCCTTTTCTTCTGATCCTCCTTGAGATGGTTCTGCTCCTTCATTGGAGTCCAGATGCGTTTAATTAAATTGATTGGACATGATTAGGAAAGGCACACACCTGTCTATATAGGACCTTACAGCTCACAAGGTTACAAAAGAATTTCCACAGCACTCAAGGTTCCTAAGAGCACAGTGGCCTCCATAATCCTTAAATGGAAGAAGCGTGGGGTGACCAGAACTCTTCCTACACCTGGCCGTCCAGACAAACTGAACAATAGTGGGAAAAGAACCTTGCTGAGAGAGGTAAAGAAGAACCCAAAGATCACTCTGGCTGATCTCTACAAATGAAAATATCTTAATATTTGACACTACAATACTGTTTCAGGAAAAATTTGATTTTAGATCTACCAGTGTAGGTCAGATCAAAAGAATTGGACTCTTTCATGAGTCAACCAGAAAACCAAACAAGCATTTGGGATAAAAAGTTTATAAAAGTTCCCCTTACAATTTAAATGGCTTCTGTCACACAGTTTAACATGAACTCATCTTTGTTGACTTTGTTGACTCTGGCTGGGGTCTGACATAACATTAAATGAAGATGAGATTACATTTGATTGCATTTAAGAAATGCTTGCCTTCTTCTTTCAGATTGTTTCTTCAGGAGGCGCTGCAGCAGATCAGCTGTTCTCATCTGTTTTCATCTTACCGTGTCTTCAGCATCTTCCTGTCACACCAACCGGGAACACAACCTCTCACCACATCCAGATGATTCCTCTTTCGTCTTCCAGTTATAGCCTGCTCTGTCTCCAGCATCCTTTTTTTTTTTTTAAATTCAAATCCAGTTCAAATTAAAAAAAAAAAAAAAATGTATCCCAAAAGGGAAATTCATTGTTGCAGTAGTCAAGATTTAAGCCTCTTTGGGATTCTTTGTGGAGGTTGATTTCCGTGGACCTCCTGTAGAGGTCTGAAGGACCTGAGCTTCCTTGAGAAGTAAAGTCTGCTCTGTCCTTTCTTTTAAACAGCATCAGGTTTGTATCTGCTGTCCAGGCTAACACTGAGGTATGCATACTCCTCTACCACCCTTCACTTCGCCTATGATTGAAAAATGATTCGACTTAATCCCTACTCTCCTGAAATCGACAATTATCTCTTTTGTTATGTTCATATTCAAGATGAGGAGATTGTTCCCACACCATGCCATAACACAGTGCACCGGCCGTCTGTACCCAGTCTCTCCCATCCCCAACGTATTCCATATCCCTCCTCTTTATGCGTCCAAATCATCTCTATCTAGTTTTTTGTTTTAATCTATGTGAACTCTTGGATAATATCCTTATGGGAGAATGGAGACTGTGTTTTTAGAGCAGCAGTTGAAACTGTAGAGATGACCATGTCTTCTGCGCACACAATTGTCATCTGCAACTGTTCTGCATCCGAAATGATGACGTTTTAAAACTCTCATTTATGGCATTTTCACACAGCAGTGCAAAACAAACACAAGCAGAGCATATCTGAGCTCCACCAGCTGAAGGAAAAGAAGATATAAACAACATCCATCGTTTAAATTTATTTTAAATTTTATTTCAACAGGGGATTAAAATCTCTTTAATTTCTAATGATCAAATATACATTATACAAGTTATACAATTGTGCTTAAATTAACTATTCACATTCACGTCTATTTTGTGAAGCATAAACTACAGGAACATCAACATCATCACAGGTCAAACATGCATAAAAAGGTTTTAAAAATGTTATTGCAATGACTGCTTCTGGTTATACAAAAAATGATTAATGAAACCTGGCGAAACAGCTCATGTAAATAGTTTTTTATTTGGTAAAAATTACATTTTAATTGGCTTCAATTTTAATAAATCAAAGCACAAGTAAGTATTTACTTTGATTATTTGTAATTTATATAAATCTAATGAAATTTAAGGAAAATGTGAGCTTATAGCATGATCAACAGTTGCATGTACCGGTATATTAATATTAATCTTCTCATGACAAGTTATTATTGATCTTTTTTAGAGGACTAACAGAAAACAGAACTACCGTTACTCAGATTTGGTTCCTGAAATCCTCACAGGAGTTGAGAGTTTCTCCTCCATTTCCCTCTCCCTCTGCTTCTTGGTTGACAGACAGATCCACAAGAAGATGAAGAAACCTTTGAAAGAAACATCAGCTGTGATTAAGTGACATATGACCTGGCGTGAGCAGGACGGAGCTTAAAAGCCCCTCAGACAAACACCACAAGCCAAATGAGCACTGGCTCAATCAAAAGATCACAGCTGACAGCGCACCGACCTTGCAGAGAATTGAGGATGCAGAAAAGGTAGAGGATGGGGTAGTTGACGTATCCCGAGCCCAGAAAGGCCAGGCCCCAGGTGGTCCCCAGCAGGCAGGTGAGACTCATCAGAGTGATGCTGGTCTTGCAGGACACCCTGGACCTCGGCGGGGGGTTCTCTTTAGTCTTGACACTACTCTTTGGCTTATAGTTAGTGATTTGTCTCATCTTCCAGATCCGAGAGGCCACCACCACTAATATGCCAGAGTTGAAGAGGAAAATAATGGCGAAATATACCACGTTTAAGGAGTAGAAGTAGACGTCGTCTGTGATCCAGCAGCTGGAAAAACAGACGGGGGTGTCAGAACAGAATTCACAACTTTGCTACAAGGAATCGTTTTTCAGTTTGGATGTGCTGGTGTCACAGATGACTGCCATTACATTTTTTGACCTCTATATTTGTTTTCCTTTTTGATTTTATTTCTTAGTTTTCTGGTTTAGTCTTTCCTGTGATTTTTTAGGCTGTTCTCCTCAGAGAAAGTTGGAAAGAGATGGAGAGAAATTCACAAATCCAAAGAAAAATGTTCCACATCTGTAAGAGAGCCTGTATGTTACTGTTTGAGAAACCCTATCATCGTGTAAAAATGGCCTTGCATCAGTCTGCAGCTGAATTATGCTCACGGTCTAATGGAAAGCATATTTTACTTACATTGCATTGGTTTGATCTGTATCGGATAAAGATAACTCCACGACTCCGTAAAACTGCTTGACGTCCTTCACTGCCAAAGTGGTCACGACGATCACACCTGGAATCCCTGAAAAACACACCATTACATGCACACGCACAATTTGACATCATGTTAGGTTGTTTGTTAATGTTTAAGGATATATCAGAAGTGTACCTGCAACAGCTAAATTTAGCATCCAGACTTTGTTCAGCCTGATAAGTTCAACCCTATTCCAAGTAAGAAATACTATGTATTTTACTTTCAGTCACATGTTTGGCCATCTACTCTGTGGTTCTCTGTGGAATAGAGCCTCAACGAGTTTCCTCAAAAGCTTGTAGTTAAAGATGGATTTTTCATCTTTTTAACCACCTTTGATGCACCTTTGATTGACTGCAATGCAAATGAACCGTGGGACTAAATGATAAATGAGATCTGTAATAATGCAGCGACGTATGGATTCATTGAACAAATGTTACTTAATGTTAAAGAATAAAAAAAAGAAACTCAGTCATTAACTGAAAATAGATCATTATTAGCAGTGTTGGGGTAGTTACTCAAAAAAAGTAATCCATTACATATTACTAGTTACTTTAAAAAAAGTAATCCCTTACACTACTTAGTTACTGGTTGCTGAAAGTAACTAGTTACATTACTAGTTACATTACTTTTGGATTACTCCGCAATATCACCTGAGCTGCACCATAACTCGATTGCTCATGAACAACATGTACAGGACTGTCTCAGAAAATACGAATATTGTGATTTTCTGTAATGCAATTACAAAAACAAAAATGTCATACATTCTGGATTCATTACAAATCAACTGAAATATTGCAAGCCTTTTATTATTTTAAAATTCCTGATCATGGTTTACAGTTTAAGAAAACTCAAATATCCTATCTCAAAAAATTAGAATATTCTGGGAATCTTAATCTTAAACTGTAAACCAAAATCAGCAATATTAAAATAATAAAAGGCTTGCAATATTTTAGTTGATTTGTAATGAATCCAGAATGTATGACATTTTTGTTTTTTTTAATTGCATAACAGAAAATAAAGAACTTTATCACAATATTCTAATTTTCTGAGACAGTCCTGTAGTTGGAACTTTATTACTGCAGTGCCCAGATCAGCACCAGAAGTCCCGTAAAATCCCGTAAAATCCCGTAAAATCACGTTAGAGGCTGATTTATGGTTCTGCGTTACACCAACGCAGAACTTACGGCGTAGGGTATGCGGCGACGCGCACCGTACGGTGTGTGTTGCCGCGTACCCTACGCCGTAGAGACTGCGTCGATTTAACGCGGGACCATAAATCAGCCTCATGTCAGACAAGTGCTGCAGCGCAACGTGTGAAGACGCATGAAAGGCAAGTTTGATTTTCTTTTCTGTTCTCCCGTTCTACATGTAGTTGAAAAGCTTAAAGTAACTAAAGTAACGTATTTTTTCTTGTCTTAGAGTAACTATAACGGGATTACCCAAATTACAACTGTAACGCTGTTACTGGCGAATGTAATCTCGTTACAGTAACGCGTTACTTTGTAACTTTGTACTTTGTAACGCGTTACACCCAACACTGATTATTAGCCATTTCCAGCCTGAAATTTGAATTAATATTTAGAAAATATTTTTTTTTATTTGAATTGTTTGTTTATTATACTTTTTTTTTAAACCCTCAAATTTGTTTTTAACAGTTTTTAAATAATATTTTTTGTGTCATTACGACGACATTAGGTTATTTTGTTCATGTATTTATTTTACTGTATACACATTTTTTTATTTTGTTATATTTCTGTAATTATGTCGGTGGTGCCGAGGTCTGAGAAATGAATGTTTCAAGTATGATCCATCCAGCATTTTGGGGGCTAGAGACTGTTTTGGTTCAGCAGAAAAAATTTACTGGAAACTGATCCAGAATTTGGGAGGAAAAAATTACATGACGAGACAAACACACCAACTGCTCAGTGAGTGAACCGCATGTCTTTTTTGGGCCTGTCAGCCACTCTTCTTAGCTCTCAGGTGCGTCAGTCTGGGAGCCCACTTTCAATCAATTAAAGATTCTTTATTTATTTTTTTAGGAAACTCCAACACACTGACCAGGAAGTACAATATCTAATTAGTTAGAAACTGCTTTGTTGTTTGACTATGACTTTCATTTCACTGCAGACATTATGAATTGAAGATATTTCATGTTATATCTTAAAACTTTTGTTTAATTTTTGAATTGGAAGCCTCTGACCGTGCCAAAGAAGTACAGTGCAGCTTGGATCACTTTGCAAAGTTGTAATTAATTCTCTTCATGAGCTTTGTTTGACAGTCCTTCATCAACCAATCAGCTGACTGCAGTGTTTCCAGCTCCGCCATATGTACAGCACCCCAGCTCATTGTATTCCACCAGAAACATGCCAATACCCAGCACAGCAGAGTATTATTTTTGTATGTTCTATAACTTTTGATAATAGAAATATGTATACTGTAACTGGGTGTGGTGGTGCTGCATCCAACTATACAAATGGATTGACTCAGTATTTAACAAAATAAGTTACATCAAAGTTGCAATTTGTAAGTGTATTTTTTGACATACTTGTTGAAATTACCGCAATTTTTTTAGATAATATTAGACAAACTAGGTAATTTGAGGAAGTCCTCCGCTCATTTGGCACTAGGGCTGAACGATATACCGTTATCGTATCTATATCGAGATATGAACATTCAAGACATTAATAACGGAAAAGCAACGATATAAACGATATATTTCCGCTCGCCCTGCTTGTAAAGCTCGAGCAGTCTCCATAAACACTACTTTTAAGATTGCCATTGAACGCACCACTACGGCCAGCCAACCACAAAGCTTATTTCATGCTTGCTGTTGATCGACAGCTGAAGCCAACCAATGACAAACATAGGAGGGAGGGAGGGAGACGTGACTGAGACGCGGCACACAGCCACACACACACGGAGCGGAGAAGAGCGGAGAAATCCAAACGGAAGAAAGGAGACATGAGTGCGGAGGATAATGCGGCCGGTGGCAGTGCAGAATCTAATTTTGTGCCAAAACATAAATCATCCTCCATTATTTGGAGGTATTTTGGATTTAGAAAGGATGATGTCGACCAGAGCGAGGTGTTGTGCAAGTCGTGCTTGGTGAAAATTGCGACGTGTATTTCGCAGCCATCCGTTTTTTTTTTTTGAAATTACAAAATAAAAATAGAGAAATAAACCAAAATAATCCGTTCCCCATCTTTTGTTTTGATAATAAAAAATTCATTGATGTGTTTGAAAATCGAAATTGGGAATTAAAACAGCGAGTGGAAAACTCTTTTCTCTATTTTCTATTCGTTGGAGGATACTGAAAAACAAGGATTGGACAAATGGGGGGATTGCACATGCGCAGTAATACATTAAGAAAGTTGTTTCTGGTTCTTTTGTTGATCAGATTGAAAGTTAACATTTTTAGATATTTAATTGTTGAAACAGAAAATAAATCAAATATGAAACCTGGGAGTGAAACATGAGTTTAATCTGTAATCTGTCTTCACTCCGTCATGAAACTGCAGTGATGTTGTGACAGTCCGTTCAGCTGCAGCGTCCAATCAATAATCAATAACATGTACTGAACTCTAACTCTAACTGCATTGGTTATTTATCGTTAAAGCAGAGCTACAGTAAAATATTTTGATTATTATTTATTATTGAGTGACTTTATGTTAATGTTGATGACTGGCAGTGAGTTCTAATCAATAAAACTGCACTCTTTTGATTTCTGACGTTTTTATTTTTCTGAAAAATGCTTGGTTTTCACCGAACCGAAGTCATATCGTATCGTATCGATATCGAGATATCTGGCATAAATATCGAGATATGAAATTTTGTCCATATCGTTCAGCCCTATTTGGCACCACCTGCAGCTCGCAGTTTCCAGGTTTACAAGTTTACGCCGCGCCTGTTGCAGCTCCACCAGTCGTGGCCGGGGGGAGTGTTTACAGAATGTCAATCAAAGTCACACGCTACAGAAGACCACCCACCCCCTCAACCCCAGCCCCACGCTTCAAGCAAACATTTACCTGACCCCGCTAGACTAAATGTTAAACTCTTATACAACATTAATTGGCTATAAAATTTATTTAGCACCATTAGTTCCATTATTGATATCTGGTGGGTGGGGGGGGGGGGTTTACTGCAGCTTTAACACTTATTTTTTAACACACTTTTAAGAAATGAGACTCTCTAGCGCCACCCTTCACCACGACGGTCGTTGGGGGTACTGCAGCCAACAGTGAAGCCGGCACGGGAGAACGGGGAGAACGTGCATGCAGCGTCATGTGACGTCACATCCGCAGGACAGTGTGGGAAATTGCAGCACATTTTGCAGCACACAGCCTGTTCAAGGCAATGGAGAGATACACTAGAGGGCTCATTCTTTTTGGTTTGGAACGCTTCATCTGACATTATTACTAGAAAACTTAAAACGTATACGAATTTTTTTCATAAATCCTGCCTCAATCCGGCCTCAAGCTCCTTTAAATGCCTAAATTAAAGGCAAATGTTTTTTTTTTCTTGGTTTTCAAAGATGCTCCAGGGGGAGAGATGAAAGGTCTTTGAGAATCTTCCCAGTTTGCTTTACTTTTGAGAAGTGACTACATCACTCTTTGTTTTAAGCCCGTGGTTCCCTCACAGTTTCTATCAATCTGCCTGACAAAGGACAGACGTGTTTGTTAGTTATTTTCTGGTAAAGTATCTCACACTTCAAGCAGGTGAACATAGTAGTGTTGGAGAGCTCACCCCAACCAGCAACAGACAGCTTCAGCATGTAGTGTTGGTAGTCGGTGTTGAACACCTTTATCATCAGGAAGTACAGGTGAAGTGCCTCTAAGGCCATCCAGGTGAAAGAGCACATCAGGGAGTAGTGCATGGATGCTGCGAGAAACACGCACACCCACTCTGTCTCCACAGAAGCCTCCCAGTTGGTCAGCAGGAACGTCACATTGAGCAGCAACAAGGCCCCACTCAAAGACACGTGAATGCTAATCGAGTGGTCAAATTTGTGTTTTCTGAGAAGGAAAATAAATATGCAATAAAAGACATTAATAAATCCGATGACAAGATGTAGGCACTTCTTTACATGACACTCTAGCTTGAGGTGTTTTAACCAGAGATTTTAGTTTAAGCCCGTTTTGCTCCAGGTGCCACTAAGTAAAGAAAAAAACAGCAATCAGAGCAAACAAAGCCAGTAGAGAGGCAGATTGAGGATTATTCTTTAACAAGGTTACACCAAGTTTTAAAATCATCTTTGCAAAGGTCTCAGGATGAAGTTAACAAGTATACATACGTACCTGCTAAATAAGTAAATCACAATGGACAAAGCACTGAAGAAAGCTGAAAGGCCGCAGCCTATGTTACTCAAGATTGACAGAATATTCCAGTGGACTTGAGCAATTGGATCTCTCGCCTGAAAAACAGGTGATTGAAAGAATTCTCCCATGTAAAGCTTGTATATCGGTAGCCTATAGCCTATTGAAGTTTGACCAATGATACATGAACGACATATACCTAATTCCCTATAAGTTAATATAGAGTGGCAAGAAACAAAGTATTTGAATGCCCTGAACAAATCCACGTTTGTTTCATCTGTCCATTTAAAGGGCATTGGTGCTCTTTGACAAACTTCAGATGGACAGAAATGTTAGCTACTTCCTCCATGGAAACTATATTTGTTCAGTGACTTGCATAAAATGCACTCACAAGCAGAGATATGTCTGCAGTTACTGTTATATCTTTTTTAGTCTTTAGCTGTTACTTGTATACTACTACTACTACTACTACTACTACTACTACTACTACTACTACTGCTACTACAGCTGCTGCTACTGCTACTACTGCTACTACTACTACTACTACTGCTACTGCTACTGCTACTGCTACTACTGCTGCTACTACAGTTACTGCTACTACTACTGCTACTACTACTGCTACTACTGCTACTACTACTACTGCTACTACTGCTACTACTACTACTGCTACTACTACTACTACTGCTACTACTGCTGCTGCTACTACTAATACTACTACTACTGCTACTACTAATGCTACTACTACTACTACTACTACTACTGCTACTGCTACTACTGCTACTGCTACTACTGCTACTGCTACTACTGCTGCTACTACAGTTACTGCTACTACTACTGCTACTACTACTGCTACTACTACTACTACTACTACTGCTACTACTACTGCTACTACTGCTACTACTACTACTGCTACTACTAATGCTACTACTACTACTACTACTACTGCTGCTGCTGCTACTACTGCTACTGCTGCTGCTACTACTAATACTACTACTACTACTACTACTGCTACTGCTACTGCTACTACTGCTGCTACTACAGTTACTGCTACTACTACTGCTACTACTACTACTACTACTACTGCTACTACTACTGCTACTACTGCTACTACTACTACTGCTACTACTGCTACTACTACTGCTACTACTACTACTGCTACTACTACTACTACTGCTACTACTGCTGCTGCTACTACTAATACTACTACTACTGCTACTACTAATGCTACTACTACTACTACTACTACTGCTGCTGCTGCTGCTACTACTGCTACTGCTGCTGCTACTACTAATACTACTACTACTGCTACTGCTACTACTGCTACTGCTACTACTGCTGCTACTACAGTTACTGCTACTACTACTACTGCTGCTACTTCATTGAGGATTCTGTGTTTCACTTTGAAATAAACGTGTATCTCTCTCCAACCTTATTCAGATCAACTTCTCTTGATTATAGGTTCTCCTCATCTGAGAGTTCACATCAGTAGATGCTCCTTATCCACGACACCGGAAATAAAAATGTTTGAGTGTCTTTTACTAAAGTTCCAGTAGCTCTAAACCATGCATCCAAATTAACTTCATTAATTAGATTCCAAGCATGCAAACAGCAATCATTTGTAAAAGTAATCAGTCTTCTAAAACCCGATAAATTCAAGGGCTTCACATGCTTTTTCTTGCCACTGTATCATAAATAAGTCCAGTCAAGTGTGTGTCTTTACCAACAGGACAGCAAAGGGTGTTGTATGGTTGCAGTTACAAATGATCTTGTCTGTGTCATTTAGGGTTTCACATCCATCCGTCCTCCAGTCAAGATCTGTCAAGAGCAAAAACACACTGCCAGTCAGATAACTATTTACATTAAAAAAAAAAAAAAGTTCAGCCGTTATGGGGTAGAGATTGTATATTCTTAAAAAACTGGAACATGATAACAGATACATTTCTCTGACAGCAAAGTTCATGTTTTGTATATTTCATGTGAAAAAACAAATACGTCTCACGTCTCACTTTTAGGTTCTTGTATATCATGGACGACACAACGACTGCAATGTTCCCACATTCTGTAGCTGCACGTGTCATACGAGCCCTTATCATCGCCCCTCCACAACCATGTTTAATCCTTACAATTTTCTATCTCCACAATAAAATGTCCTAATAGAGACTGTTTAGACAAAGTTTTGAATCTATTTGATTTGATTTATTTGGAATGTCTAAGTAGCTTATCCCACAATAATAGATATGATTAATCATATGTTGTTTTTTAGGTTCTACATCACTTGTTTTTGAAGAAAAACATCTATCACACATGATCATACGCCATGATGATTTGAATACATTTAATTGTATTTAAAAATGGCAATAAATTGTGGTGATATTGGAATATTACGAGAGGCCAGCAGTTCTTCTGCCTTGTTTGAGCCTGTTATATTCTTAAGACTGTCCACTCCTGCTTTGTTGGCATTGTTGTCAAGGATGATTACATCTTGCTGCACCTCCACCACACCTCCACCACCCAACCAACCAAAACTGATTCTAAGGTAAGTATTTATTTTCAACAGTCCCGGTGCAGATCTTGCATTTGTATCTGACCTTTAGATGACCTCTGCTCTTTATGGACAATCATCATACATGTATGTTGTTGTACTATTTCACTGTTTCAACACTGGTAGATCCCAAATCCGTCTAAACAGACACGGTCTCAACATTCTAAATATTCAAAAATGAAATATTTTCATTTCTGAGTACGGTACTTTTATTTTTATTTTTAGGAGTCATAAAAATTCAGAATGAATGTTGTTTTGGGTAATTTTGCTCCTGTTTGATGTCAAAAACAGGTCACATTTGACCCAAACAGTATGTAAGGGTTAACAGCTAGTGTAAGGTTTTTGCATTGATGAAATGTGTTTGGTTATTGCCAAAAGTGACAGATAAGTTTTGTCTGTAGAAAGGACATCGCTTCCAAAAGCTTATGGTTGGTTGACATGCAACTTTACTGTAAAATCTAAGTTTTGCCACCACATTCTTTACCCCTTTTTTTTTTAAGTCAGTAAATCAGTATTTTTCCAATTGTACTATTATGGACTTTAACATGCAGATGGGGGCCTGCAGTTTCTGGGATGTAGCTCTTGGGATATGGAGGGTTTGAACATTGTGCTGTGGAAATGACTGTTCTTGGATTCATGTGCAGCAGCAGTTGCTCCTCTTAAGTCATTGCTGATATAGTTCCTCTGGCGTTGCCACTCCCATTAACTATATTGACCAGAGTTGCCCAGTTCTGGTCCTCAAGGGCCTCTGCCCTGTGTGTTTTGGATGGTTAATTGCTTCAACACACCTGATTCAAATGAATATGTCATTAGCAGATTAGTGTAAATCTTGATGACAAGCTGATGGATATCCATTCATATGAATCAAGACATGAAGGACAACCCCCTTCGAAGAATGGACCTAGGTAACCCTGCTCTGGACCAGAAAACCGACCTATGTTCTGCTTTTTGTGGAGGTGCGCCCACTTTCTCAGCTCATTTACTTAGCAGCTTGGTGGGCAGCTCAGAAACTCAGGTAAGCTATGTCTCCATAACAGGTGCAGTCTGAAATCCTTTTGTTTTTCAAAATTATTTAAGATAAAATACAAGATGATAGACTATTAAAATTACAAAATGAGCTAAAAAATGAATTAGTACATGATGAATTCAATAGTATTTCAGGTACTGCTTCACAAAATTGCCAAACACTTACATGTACCATCCTCATTTAAATAGTGACAAAGTAACTGTGACTCGTTCTGTAAAAAAAAAAAAGATACAAAGTTACATTAAAGTCGACAATACAACACTGTTAAAGTCTTGACTGAACAGTAAGTTGACCTTCTCTTTGATCCGCAGTCAGTAACAGTCCAAAATGATATGAAAAGACTTGGAGGCACATGCAAGAACAGACTCACATCTATATTTTCTTGTTGAGCTCTGAAAATCATGGTGATTGGGGGATTGAGACCCTGCAGGCGTCGCTGCCCCAGCACCTCTATCCTTATAGCCATCGATGAGATAATGTCGTTGTCTACCTATTATGGAGGAAGATGGAGCGGAGGAAGGGAATTGCAGGAAAAAAGCTGCAGACACGAATGAACTGAGACTTTGAAATACAAAGGAAACAGAGAATACCTGAAATTGACCATTCTCCATGTAGTGGACCACACCAATAACCCTCTCATCCTCTGGGAGGGCGTGCAGGGCATTGACAGGCAGCCAAATCTGAGGAATAAAGGATGTGTTCACGCGGTCCAGCTACATGTAAGAGTGGAGAGGAGAACTCTACGTTAGACGGCGTTCACCCACAACACATTGAAACATTAATATGAATCAGCAAAGTTAGCTTTTACCAAACTTAAAGTAAAGTTGCCTAAAGACATCAGGACCTTTAATGTCTTGAAACCAGGTCATCACAGCTGTACCTGTGGGGGTTCTATCTGAATGAGAGGATCATCGCTTGAAGAACTGCGAAAAGCCTCACTGATATTGAGGACTTTTAGAGACACCAGCCCCAGGTTGTGCTCCTGGGTTCCATTCTTAAGCTGGGAAGTTTCCATAATCTTATGGACTGCGTCCTTTTCCGCTCTATGGGAAGAAAATTGTTGTCATGCCACATCAAAGAAAATGTTGTCCAAAGCAATTCAAGTTCATGTAATTGTGACTCTGGGAGCAACATTAATATAGGTTCTAAAATGCAAAGCGTTTTGAGATATTTTGTGGTGCTTAGCAACCAGCAATCACATTAAGATTCATAGTCCGATCAGAAAGGTATGCAGAGCCAGGGAAACATAAATACAAGAGCGCTATTTGCCACATGACAGAGAATTACCGTATATAGGCACCCTTGAGGTCACGATGGTCAGCGAAAATACTGGAACATACACCCCTCGCTGCGGAGAGCCTTATAATTGTGTTCTGCCCAGAGCCGCTGTGTCTCAGGTCGTCAATCAAGGAGAACATGCTCGAGGTGTTGCAGACGTATTGTGTGCATTGGCTATCTGAAAAGTGAGACAGGGATCGGTAACCTGAAACTAAAAGCGTGTGGCTTCTGAAAGAGAGACATGGCATGCAGGCAACCACACGACAAACACGTGCTGACAGTGCTGTCTTTTTCCATGATAACCGACAGTTTAACAAGATTTACTCAGAGCAGTTTGAGCGCAGGCACTCGTGAAAATGCAGATGTCCATTACACGGAGATGGCAGAGATGCATTCAGATCTGCATTATTACCTATCTAAATACGCACAGAATTATGCAGTTTCCATGTTCAGACAACAGTGGTGGCAGTTACTGCCGCTGTTGCGTCACTGAGGACTGAGAGAGTTGACCTTTGAGGGGGATGAGGGGTTTCATCAGAACCCTGGAACAGACTGTACACAGAGTTTATGGTACGTCATTGTACAGACAGTAAAAGTACTTTGTAGCTCTGGTTAATGAGGTCACCCTTGTGATTTTAATTCACTTCAGAAGTCGTGTAGAGAAATCTTCCTCTATGACTGTTTCTGTATCACTGTACTGCCATGCAGTTTTACAGTACTTCAGTGAAAATAAGTAGTTACACTCTGTTACCAATGAGGGGCTTATTCTGAAGGTTTTATAGTGGAGGAGGTTGGCATGAGTTGACCAAGCTTACTGAAGTTTGAACACTTTCAAATGTCACTTAATCTGCCAACACTCCCGATTTAAGCGGGAGTCTCCCGATTTTCAACCATTTCTCCCGCCCTGCTCCCGATTTGTAATTTCTCCCGCTTATCTCCCGATTTTAAAGTGAAATAAGTCAATGGTGTTTCACGTATCGGGGTTCCTGCATGGATGTATTATATTAACGGGTTCCTGACAAACCTGGCAACCCAACCCAAAAGCACTGCCTACGTCCAAGCTCCGCCCCATGGAGCTGCCAATACGTCAACGTCGCCGCCATATTGGATGTGGCAAGACTGCGCTGTAAACTAATACAAGTTAATGGACTTATTTTCATAAAGCGCCTTTCTACAAAGAAATTTACGTTTTACGTCTCATTTATTCATTCACACACGCACTAAAATACTTGGGAAACAGTTAGGCACCAAATATAATATGTTTAATTTTCTCAGATGGCAAAAATAAGAACTTTATCGATCCCACAGTAATTCATGTTATATCAGCTATAGAGAACAAGGTAGTGCCGAAAAACAATATATATCCCCCCCTATTAAAAAAAAAGGAAAATAGAGAAACATATTTTCTCATCAGCAAAGCATTGCATAAACATATTTTAAAATTTTCAAGTTACAAAATAACATATTTGAACCATTTTTCAGATTTTTTCAGTTATTTTATTGTTTGGAAAATGGTTAAAATATGTTATTTTGTTATTTGAAAATTTGAAAATTAGTTTTGTTTGAGAAAATGCTTTGAAAAAAAGCTGAGGGAAGAGTTGGTGGAGAATCAAGTCATAGCAAGCAAGGATCTCCCACAGGAAGAGAGAGTTGAAGGTTCTGGGTTCTTCTAGGGAAAGAGGAAAGGTTTACAAATCTGGCATCACTGATGAAGGCAATGCTCTGCATCCCTCACAGCAATGAAGCTCAGAGAGCTCATTCAGCATGGTGAAAAAGATCCTCACAGAAAACACGATGAGTATGTATAATTCTACTCTTTGCACACTCCTTTCTTGCAAGATTAACCATACCAGCCCTGGCCACAAGTATGTACCCTCCAAGAAAGTGATTGAAGCTGCAAAGTCTGACACCTACAATTACAACAGGTCCTTGGGGGACAAAGGGAACCTGGAAAATTCTACAAATATTGTATTTTATTGTTATTAATACTAAACTTATTTGGCTCCACGAAGGCTGTAGAGTCATTTTGGGAGGTACATTTTAGCACATTTCATTGTAGCTATGGATCTAAAGCTCATTAAAAGTCGCCTTGTTTATATCAGGGTGGGGATGTTGTGAGTGGAGCATTCCAACTGCTACCCCAGAAAATCTTCCTCTTTTTCACAGCCCAATGTTGGCAGGTATGTAACTTAACCAGCAGCTTGTGTTGCATCTGAATCCTGCCTCAGAGCTGTATAAAATCAAATCAAACCATGCAATAACTTTCAGTAAACATTAGTCTATAGTCCTCTCCAAAATCATTTTAAACATGCAAAACTTTCTTTGAAAACTTTGAGCAATTTACACGACTGATTGTACTGTATATCATATGTCGTATCCACACTGAGTGGCAAATATTATATATTTGGGACTGCTTTGTTAAACGCTTGACTGTGCAGGCACAACATCGCATTGGAGAGATGGTTTACTTACATCCATGTATGTCATATTTTAAGACATTAGTTGACACGTTAACAGACGTGTTAAAGCACTCAGATGATCCATTGAACCATGTGCTGTGGATGGCTGTGCATATAAAGATGCAGACCCTGCCATCTGACGTGCAATTCTGATTCCAATTCCCTTGGTCCACGATAACCCCATGCTCCACAGTAATGTTAAGGTCATGATTTGAGATATTGACACACACTAAAGGTGGGAAGAGAAAACCAGAAACACAACTCACTACACCACATAAATGAGCCATGTGAGATGAAATGATCATTTACTTCTCAGCATTTATACTTTACTTTTCCTTTTTCTAGCAGGATGTTTGTTCTAAATAACCAAACTTCAATGGTACAATATTGCAACTGTACAGGCAGGACTGAGTATAGCTTTAAATGTCTCAGCTATATAGATTTTGTCAAGTTTTCAAGACAAAACTATAACTTTGTATTGATGGATTACTATTTCTTTCCACTCTGATGGATAAACACTCGTACCTTGTCCTGCCAGCGTCTCGTGCAGCAGCAGCAACAGCAGTACAGGAACCATAGCTCTTCTGGGTTTATGTCAACATTGAAGATAGATAGATAGATAGATAGATGGATAGAAATACTTTATTCATCCCAAATTGGAAAACTAAAGTTATCATTATTACAAATATTGTCTATTATATAATCTGGTGATATAAAAAAGTTAAAATAGTTTTATTGGCTTTTTAGGTAGAAGATTTAACAAAAAAAAAAGATATGAAGTAAAATCTCATCTACACAACATAAATCATGCGCACCCTGAAAATTCCCCCCACAAGAAAGGAAAAAGCATTTTCTCAAAGCAGTTAAACATACATTTAAAAAGGAAAAACACTTTGATGCAGCAGTAGATGTACGGTAGATACATTTGCGGAAATTTTTAACAAGTTAATTCCTACACAACTACTCAATGTGATCAGTAAAATTCACCTGAGAATGCATTTTCTACACACCTCTTTACTGGAAAATCTCCTAAAACCACCACAGTGATATCTCAAGCATAGCCAGGTGAATGGAAAAAATGACTCACATTGGCATTTAGAAGACATCAGGTAATGCTCTCCTCCGCGCTGAACAACGATGGACCAGGGATGAGCGAGCTGCATCAGCTGAATGAGCTCATGGCTGGGTGTTTATGTAAAACAAAGATGTGCTTTGTGTTACTTTGCTGAGTGAATTTGTTTTATGCAAATTTTTCTTCCTGACGACAATAAATGGCACCATGAATATGCTTAAATTTCAATAGTGTTTATGGTGAGATGTGTCAGTTTGCAGTGAAGCAGCTGTGCCAACAGAAGCATGACCAATAATAATAATAATTATAATAATACTTTTCATTTGTTGGCACATTTCTACACCCAAAGTTACCTTATAGAAAAATGGTATTACAAAAGTAGTAAAAGGAAGAAAATACTGTAAAAACATGGATTCAACAGATACATTTGAAACCAGTTGCAAAAACTGATACATTTTTCTTTCATTGTCTGAAGTTAATTTAGACTAAACCTCTCCTGTTTCAGGTCAGTCAGATTGCCAAAATTATTTCATTTTGCTTAATGCCACAATAATGACAGAGATGATTTCTTAGAGAAAGTTGACATACATTCCCTTAGTAGCATTGCGTTTGAACTGCATGACTTGGGTCAAGCGTTTTGGGTAACCGCCCACCAGAGGTGTCAGGTAATGAAGTACAAATACTTTGTTACCTTACTTAAGTAGACATTTTGGTTATCTATACTTCACTGGAGTAATTATTTTTCAGACAACTTTTTACTTTTACTCCTTACATTTTCACACAATTATCTGTACTTTTTACTCCTTACATTTTAAAAACAGCCTTGTTACTCTATTTCATTTCGGCCTTTAAATAAAACTATCCAGTTTAATTGCTCCATCCGGATAGAGTGAATTTGGTTGTGGTTGTTTCAGATGTTCTTGTCCAGTTTTGTTCTTACATCCGTTCCCTCAGATTCCTGCAACTAAACTTGGATGTACATTCCAATAAAGGTTAGGATAAATGATAACATGCCTCTGAAGTTTGACTTTTTGCACCATTACAATACTTATAGGCAACTAGTCATCATATCTTCTGCTCTCTGAAACACATGTTAATGCTCAATAGTACACATATATGGTTCTTTAATATATTTGCATTATACTAAGATGCATTCATTTTTCAATGGCTTTTGTCCTTAATGGCTTTTTTCCCCCTTACATTACTTTTACTTTTATGCTTTAAGTAGTTTTGAAACCAGTACTTTTATACTTTTACTTGATTAAAAAACTTGAGTTGATACTTCAACTTCTACAGGAGTATTTTTAAACTCTAGTATCTATACTTCTACCTGAGTAATGAATGTGAATACTTTTGACACCTCTGCCGCCCACCAGCTTCTGCTGGAAGTCTGCCCCATTCCTCCCCACAGAACTGGAGTAACTGATCCAGGTTTGTTGGTCGCCTCGCTCGCACACGCCTTTTCAGATCTGCCCACACATTTTTGATGGGATTCAGATCAGAGCTTTGTGATGGCCACTCCAAGACACTGACTTTGTTGCCACCTTTAACTATTTTGGCAATAGGTCTACAAGCTTCCACTTTTTCCTCCAAATGTAACGTTGGTCATTATGGCCAAACGGCTCCATTTTAGTTTCTTCAGACCACAGGACCTGTCTCCAGAAGTTAAGGTCTTTATCGTATTGTCTTTTTGCAAACTGTAATCTGGCTTTCTTTTTTATGTTTCTTTAGGAGTAATGTCTTCTTTCACGCTCATTGGTCTTTCAGCCCATCTCAGTGCAGGACTTGTTTCACTGTGGATAATGACTCTTTCTTACCAGCTTCATCCAGCATCTTCACAAGGTCTTCAGCTTTGGTTCTGGGGTTGATTCGCATACTTAGACCTAAGCACGTTCATCTCTGGGACACAGAGCCCGTCTCCTTCCTGATGGGTGTGATGGCTGGACATTCCCGTGATGTTTATACGTGTGTATTAATGTTTGAACAGATGAACGTGGCACTTTCAAACATCTGGAAGTTGTACCCATGGATGAACCAGACTTGTGGAGCTACACGGTTTGCTTGAGGTGTGGCCTTAAAATACATTTCCAGGTGTGCCTTTAACTTGCATATTGTCATTTAACCTATCAGGAGCTTCCAAACCCATGACATCATTATTTGGGCTTTCCCACATTATTTAAAGACATATAATATATAATATAAAATTCTCTAAGAAATTATTTATCTCTCATTATTGTGACATTTAGTTAAAATGAAATAATTTTGATTATCCTGACTGACCCGAAACAGGAGAAGTTCACTCTGATCTGATTTGACTTCAGACAGTGAGACAAAAAATGTTATGTGTCTTTGTGCACAGCGTATGTCAGTGATCATCAACTGGCGGCCCGCTGGCCGAATCCGGCCCGCCGAAACGTCGAATCCGGCCCACGACTGGATTCTTCTCTGACGGGCCTCTGACAGCTCAGGATATGAATCCTTGAAATTTGTATGTTTAGTGTTGTGGTGACGGCGCAGATTATATTCTTTTGCAACAGCAACAGTTTCGTTGCAAATGAGGCGTACAGGTGACGCATTTCGGAAGGTTGGCATGATAAATGTGTACTTTTCAGTACAGTCATCGGTAAAGGATCTGTTTTCTGCATCAACTTTTCGTTTCATGGCCTTTAAGAGCCATTTTACCTGTGTTAAGAGGCCTTTTCCTATCACTTGCATTGTGTTTGTTTTTCAAGTGCTCTATAAATAAAGTTGACTTAATTGAGTTGAGGCAAAATCTTTCTATCACTCCTGGTGGATGACTGTGGTTTAGGTGATAGGAGACTCATAAAGGCTAAAAATACCTTCAGTTTTGTAATGAAATGTGAAAAAAATATAAACAATAAACATCAATTAATAATGTTATGCCAAAATTGTATTTTTATTTAATTTTTATTTGAGGGTTCGGCCCCCAAGGGGACTGTCCGGTAAATTCTGGCCCTCTGACAAATATAGTTGGTGACCCCTGGCGTGTGTAAACTCCCGGTTTCAACCACAGATAGCTGGGTCAAAATGAGTAGGCCAGTTTGAACAGGGGGGTTTTAAGTTCTAATTTTATGTTTCGAGTACGGTTCTAAAGTACGGATGGGAGTACGTTCTGTAGTGACACAGAGATCTGGCTGCGGACTGTTGGGAGTTTAACGACACTCTTGCACACTTTACTTCCACTCAACAAAGAAAACATAAATGTCACAGCTCACAAGATATTCACAAGATAACTTTATGAAGCGTTTTTATTTCCTTTTTTTTTAATTACCTGTTGATACATTTATTTCTATACTTATATTCATGTACAGACATGTAAATGGATGCAAAATACAGCTTGAGCTTACATTTTGCATCAATCAATCAATCAATCAATCAATCAATCAATCAATCAATCAATCAAGTGTGAGACATGAATGCAGAACTGCTGGAGTAACACATCATTATTGCTCAACACTAACAGTTATCCATTCTGAGTTTGAAAACTTTTACTCAGTATAACTATAAAGTATAAAATAAAATAAAGTATAACTAAATGTAACTGTTGCACAAATATAAAAAGGGACAAAGTGATTAATTTATGTAGCACATTTGAAAAAATAGTTGAACAAAGTGCTTTAAAATCAAATAAAAATAAAACAACAATGACTTGCCACTTCAAAAATTCTGCAAGGAAATATATGTTACTTGGCTTATAATTCAAGTCGGTCATTCATAGATTTCCAGTGGTTTTTCCACGAGTTTACATCCCTTATTAACAGGTTGGTCACTGTTTAATACCTCAGAAATGCAGTACATAGTACATACCTCTACAAACCCTGATAAATGAATATAAGAAATATTTTTTTACATTATTTTATCACTGTAGGCAAATCATGCCATGTAACCTCTAGTTCATCCAAAATTCTACAGGGTTTCTGATCAGAGCCAGCAAGAGAGATCACATTTTCCCAGTTTGAGCTTCTCTTCATTGACTGCCAATACAATCCACAATAGAATCTAAAATTCTTCTCCTCACATATAAATCTTTTAATGTCAAGCTCCATCATATCTGAAAGAGCTCATAATTCAATATTTTCCAAGCAGAGCACTTTGCTTTCAGAAGGCAGGTTTACTTGAGGTTACTAATAATAATAATATTAATAATAATAATAATAATAATAATAATAATACATTTTATTTATAACGCACTTTATATTTAGCAATCTCAAAGTGCTACAGAGCAGAAAAATAAAACATGAACATTTAAAAAAATATATATCTAGCATATAAAAGATATATTAGCTATAAGCTTTCTTAAAAAGGTGAGTTTTTAGGTCACGTTTAAAAGCCTCTGCAGTCTGTGGGGCCTTCAGATGGTCGGGGAGCCTCGGAGCTGCAGAGGAAAAGGCCCGTAGTGCGGAGCTTGGTCCTGGGGACTTGGAGGGTGATTTTGGATGCAGAACAGAGGTTAAATGAGGAAGTCTGGAGGGTGAGTAGTGCTAGAGTTTCTAAAAGCAGAATGGGAGGAAGTGCCTTCAGTTATCAGGCCCCTCTCCTCTGGAACCAGCTGCCAGTTTGCGTTTGAGAAGCACACATTATCTCCACCTTGAGTGGCTTAAAGTGGCTTAAAGGTTTTTTTTTCCAAAGAAAGTTTTTTTACTTGCCATTTTTTCTCTAATATTTGGTTATGTTCTGGGTCTCTGAAAATCACTTAGAAACTAATTATATTGTGATAGATGCTATATAAATAAAGTTGAAATGAACTGATCTGGCTGTGTAAGGACTGGAAAGAGATTTCACTGGTTGTTCATTGCATATTGTCTTTCATGTTTGCAACTGTCGCCATTAATTATTTCCACGGGATACTCAAAAAACGCTGCCACACATGATTTACAAGCAGTGGAGGTCATCTACTGTATCAGTATCAGGCTGCTGTTGTAAAGGTATAGACCAACATTGTTGTTCTTCTTGTGGTTTTCCAGAGGCAGTAAGAAAATACTTTGATATAATTTGAGATATTTTTAATATTTTGTCCATGTTTTGATATTGTATGTGTTGTAATTGGAGCGCAACTTTTGTTGCATGCTGTACCGCCAAAATTATATTTTTGTTAATACCTCTAATAACTAATTTAAGAGACAAGATGTGCTTGTATAGGCAGCAAGAAGCCCAGACGTTATGAGATGTAATGCGGTTTTTGAATATTTTTGTTTCAAAATCATTTTTGTTAATAAAATAAGTTTTGTTTATTTTTTTCTATGTCATTTTAAGTCCTGTTCAATGTGTCTGTTCAGTGCTCTCGAGGTTTATGGTCTAGGACCAAAATACATCAGTGACCTAGACCAACTATGAAACTTCCAGACCCCTCAGGTCACCTGGATCTGTTTTTTTATCAGTTCCCAGAGTCAGAACCAGACATGGAGAAGCTGCATTCAGCTTCTACGCTCCACATGTCTGGAACAAACTACCAGAAAGCCTCAGATCAGCTGAGACACTCAGTTTATTTAAATACAGGTTGAAGATTCACCTATTCTCAGCTGCATTTGAATAAAGCTCCAAATCTGCACTGGTACTTTTAAACTTAAAAAAAAACAAACTTGATCATATTTTTAACTTCTGATTTTATCTGATTTTTATCTAATTTTTAAATCATGCTTTTTTATGGTTTAATGTCTTTGTGAAGCACATTGAATCACCTTATTGTTGAATTGTGCTATACAAATAAACTTGACTTGCTCATGTTTTATTACTTGTGTTTTACTACAACCCTAACGGAAATGGAAACAGTTTCAAAATTAAAGCCCACAACATGCTGTCTTGATATTCTGCCTTCAAACTTTTTTAAAACAGTTTTTAACTGCATAGCGCCGGATGTATTGCAGATAATAAATACTTCTCTTCAAACAGGCCAGTTTCCCCAGGCGTTGAAAACTGCAGTAATAAAACCTCTTCTAAAAAAAATCAAATCTGGATGCTACAACACTTAGTAACTATAGGCCAATATCAAATCTGCCATTTTTAGGGAAAATCATTGAAAAGGTGGTCTTCCAGCAAATCCATGCTTTTATGATGCAAAACAACCTCTTTAATGTATTTCAGTCTGGATTTCGGCCACACCACAGCACTGAGACTGTACTCATCAAAGTCTTAAATGATATTCATTTGAATAATGATGCAGGCAAATCCTCTGTTCTGGTATTATTGGATCTGAGTGCTGCATTCGACACAGTTGATCATAACATTCTTCTCAGCAGACTGGAAAAGTGGGTGGGACTTACCGGCACTGTGCTTCAATGGTTTAAATCTTACTTACAATATAGGGCCTTTTTTGTGTCAATAGGAAACCATGAGTCTGAGAGAACCAAGATCACATGTGGGGTTCCTCAAGGGTCTATACTCGGACCGCTTCTATTCAACATCTATATGCTACCGCTAGCTCAGATTATGGAACATCACAACATTTCCTACCATACTTATGCCGATGACACACAGCTTTATATTTCAGTGTCACCACATGACTACAGCCCCCTGATCTCATTGAGTAACTGTATTCACCAAATCAATGAGTGGATGTGCCAGAATTTTCTCCAGCTAAATGCAGAAAAGACAGAGGTGATCATTTTTGGCCCTAAAAATGAAAGGGAAAAGATCAGCGCTCACCTTGGCTCCATGTCATTGACAGCTACAAATCAAGCCAGAAATCTTGCTGTCATTATTGACTCAGACCTGAACTTCAACAGCCATCTAAAGTTTATCACTAAATCTGCCTATTACCACCTGAAAAACATTGCTAGAATTAAGGGGATTCTGTCTAAACAAGACATGAAAAAACATATTCATGCATTCATTTTCAGTAAGTTGGATTATTGCAATGGCATCTTTACAGGCCTGAACAAGAAATCTATCAGGCAGCTGCAGCTGATCCAGAACGCTGCTGCCAGAGTCCTTACAAACACCAGGAAACTGGACCACATTACACCGGTCATGAAATCACTACACTGGCTTCCAGTGAGTCAAAGGATAGAGTTTAAAATCTTACTGCTGGTCTACAAAGACCTGAATGGTCTTGGACCAAAATACATGGTTGATCTGTTAGTTCCTATGAAGCTCCCAGACCCCTGAGGTTCATCTGGATCTGGTTTGTTGTGGTTCCCAAGAACCAGAACCAAGCAAGGTGAGGCAGCGTTCAGTTATTCTGCTCCTCACCGGTGGAACAAACTTCCTGTAGACCTGAGGTCTGCTCCAACTGTAGATCCTTTAAATCAGGGTTAAAAACATTACTGTTTACTGAAGTGTACTCTTAAATTAAACCTGCTGTACTCTACTGCCCTTATTTTTTTTAACAGCTTGTGCTTTTTATTATTTTACTTCTTTTCTTATTCTTACCTATTTGTTATTATGTCTTGCCGCTTTTAATGTCAATGTAAAGCACTTTGAATTACCTTGTGTTGAATTGTGCTATATAAATAAATTTGCCTTGCCTTGCCTTGCCTTACTTGTTGGATGGTGGATTGGTTGTTTGGTGGGTAAGTAAGCAGCCAGGAGATTCTTCTTCATAAAGAAGTCCATTTAAATGAGGATGTTGAAATCAGTATGTTTGAATAACTGCATTGTGTTATTTGACTTTAGTTTAAATGAAATGAAATTAGATGGAATTCATTAATTAGCACAAATTTCCCTGACATGAAGTGATATAAATAAAACAGACAAAACAAACAGAAAAAACAGCATTTCAGCATTCCAGTTCTTCTGAAATATATCCATCTGGGTGGGACACTAACTGAGTTCAGGCTCATTGATTGCTTCTACCGGTCGTATTGGTCAGCTGTGAAGGGGAGTCTTTGGGCTTTTTCAGAGACAGCACAAAATACAAGAAGAAGAAGAAACCTGCATGAGACAAACAGATGAAAGAGTGATATAATTGTTCTTACCATCTGCAGGAAATGCGCATCATGCAAAACAATCAAATCATGCAAATGCAACCAGAAATTAAACAGTAACTGTGTTTAGACAGAAGCCAGCACACATCTGCTGCACATGAGAGAACACATTTGTATACTGGAACACTTCCACCAACAAAAATTTCACTGGCTTCATATGAATATGCTCAGCAATGCAAGCACTTCCAAATGATCACCAATCACGGAAGTTAACATTTATGTCTGGTAATAATCATTAAGGCACATGACACAACTGCTGCTGGGAAACTACCTGCAATACGTAGCATGATCTCCATTCGCTTCTAAATGATATATAAACTGCCACGTATTCCATCTTTGTTTCATATTACTCCCTTAGATCTACCTACAGTTGCTGAACCACAGACGATTACGATAAAGAATGTACCAAACCTTGCAGGGAGTTCAGAATGCAGAAGATGTAGAGGAGAGGAGTGGTCAGGTGGCCGTAGGAGAGGAAGATCAGCCCCCAGGTGATGCCGAGCAGAGTGAAAATTGTCAGCAGGGTACAAATGTCTCGCCTGGCTCTTTCACAGAGGCTCTGCCCAAACTGACTCGCCAGAAAATAAAGGAAACACAAGGTTATAGTCAATTACAAAACTAACAGAGGACTAACAGAGGGCAGAGGACAGTATTGTTTGAAATTGAACTTTGTGGGATTGCTGTTTTCAGTGCTTTATGTGGCAGAAGGTCATTCAATAAACGCAATAAGGTATTAAGTTTGTAAAAGTAATGATTTTTCAATTGCAGTAAGGATTTTAAAATGTCACATTATTATAACATGCACAGTACCACATAGAAGTCTCCTTAAATGGCCTATACGTAAAAGCATCTGTCAGAGGGAGCAACTTATTGAGTTATCCAAAGCCAGAATCAATATCTGTTTACACAAAGATGTATAACTCTAATGACATCAAAAAATTAACACAATAATAATAATTGGGGTCATGTTTGAAGCATTCTATTGGCTCATATCAAGTAAATTCAAACTAAATGCATCCAGTTAAAAAACAAGTCTTTGATGAAAGAGTAATAGATTTCCCTGACCTCTAACTACTCTTTGTAACATTTAATGAACATGCTCCCATCTGGGTTACTTTTATTTATCTGTGCAATATACCGATACTTCAGTAGCAGCAGGTCATGTTGCCTGCATGCACCTGGAGGGTGCAACCACCACAGGATATAACTCTTCAGTAGTGTGGGCCCTTGCTTCATCATAGTTATAGCCATTAGTTCCAGTCGTTATTGCCATGTAAACCCTCAAACCTAAACAGATGACTTTGCAGTTGTAGAGTCGGAGCAGCATTGAGAAGGTTATTATGATGAGGAATCCGAGGTCACTGGGAAATAAGATGGATTTGAAGGGTACACCACTGCAATATTGGGAAAACTGTATCTAGTGTTTTACCCATCATGTGGGTATGAACACAAAGTGAACTTCAATATCTCTTTTACCAGCTTTCTGCTTATATGAGCAGAAATAGTCTGCAAATTGAGCAAGAATAAAGGGGGGGTTGCAATGCTTATTTACAATAGATAGTGTAATCTAGTGGCATATATTCGTAAAGGGCTCGAAATATCTGGGGATCTGCAGTAATTTATGGTAAATACAGAGGAAGTTTCTTATATTAACCCTTAAAGCCCTGTGTAATCTCAGGCTTATGTTCTTATATGGCATTTCCCCCCTATACCGGGGGCTCCAGGGTTTAAAGGGTGCGAATGCACCATATCTGTGATTTGTAAAGTAGAAATTTCACCCTAAATTAGCAGCTTATATCAGCAAACCCATGGGTCATAGTTTTAGTCCTGTACGCATGCACATCTCAGTAATTCAGTGATCTGCAGTGGGGGATTCTTTCTTTTTTTTTTTTTTTTATCCCTCGGGTGGCCTTTTCTGCATCCTTCTCGACATTTTTCTGGCTGCTGCGGTAAATATAGTAATATATAAGTTGATATTATCCTTCATCCACCATATTTAGCCTAATGACATGATATTTTAAAGACAAAGAAATCAGTCAGAATCAATGTCTCTGTATCATATGGAGTAATAATGTTTCTAGAGAACATTAAGATCAAAGCTGACATATCCAGAAATTAATGTAAAACACAAACTTAGCTGAAACTGTGATAATTGGACTCAGCAAAACATTGACAGTGGGGTGTATTTTTAATTTCTGCAGGTTCTGAGGTAATACAGTATGCTGTAAAGAGACATCTCTGTGATTGTTCTGATGAACTCTGGGATTTCCTGTTTTATTTCGAAAATACTTGCATTTGCCTGTGTCTTGATACTTCTGGTCAGTGTTTTCACTATCACTAAACTGTTTGTAAGTCATTGGTTACTTACTATTAGGGAGGCAACGATTAGGCGACATAGTAAAGTGTATGAATTATGAAGAGAAAATTAACCAATGCAAAAATATTTAGCTTTGACGTTTCATATGAAAGCCCATACATGTCGAGGACAGTCGGATATTTCCTGCTCAGTCAGTCACTTTCGTAATTAAGATTTTAAATGCTTTCTCAATTGTATAAAAAAAGATGAGGGAGACTCAGCAGCATCAATAGAGGGCAGATGACTTGTAACTTGTAAGTCTAGTGATCCCACTGAGGACTGGCACAGATACATCTCCCCCTGCATTTTCCACAGTTCATGGTAGAGACGGGTGTTTGATGAAAAGCTGTTATTTCATTTTTTCTTTTTTTTTTTTACTTTGTCTGCACACATATTAATGGTTATTACCATGCTGGTAAGAACCTAAGGCATATATATATGCATTGTTACTATATTTAATATATATACATATGTAACCGATGTATAAATACGTTAGTTAATTTTCACCAAAAGTTAATTTTATTTTGGTAAGAAGCTTTTATTTTGTTAATTTCCTTTGTTTCGTTGTGCCGCGAGGTCACTTCCTGCTTTTTCGCGCACTTTTCTTCAGGCGGCTTTTTGCCTTTCTGAAGAGAGGTAAGACTTATTTTACAATATCAAGAAGCATTGAAAGGTCTGAAAAAGGCAAAGTAAAGCTTAGTGAATAACCTCAGTGTTGTGGCGGCTCATCAGAACCCACTTCACTGTTACTCCACAGATGGTCACGTTAAAGAGGAATACCAAGCCAAACACTCCCACTGTGGTCACATTCTTCACTACGTTGTTGGCTATATAGCATCTACAAAGAAAAGGAACATAAGCAAACATTTAATAGCAGACATTGAAAGATCAAAAATGTGCTCAGAAGTCATACCAGTTCAATTACCGTATTTTCGTGACCATAAGGCGCACATAATTTATTTATTTATTTTTTTAAATGTGCCGGGCGCCTTATGAAACGGTGCGCCGTGTCTATTACCTGAATTACGGTAATGTAAGGCCGGCCACCATGAGAACGGTAAAAAGAGAAGGGGGCGGGTGAAGCCCCCGTGAGTTGCGGATGTGAATGAGACCATCCACTGAGCTGTTTAATGCGGAAACAGATGATGAAGACTTTTAAGGATTTGCTTGATGTGTAAAGTGAAATAAAATACAATCAAACTAAGTTTTGCTCCTGCTATATTTTTAAATAAGCACTCTAGTGTGTGTGTTCTGCAGCGCGTGTGTGTGTTTTGCGGCGCGCGTGTGTGCAGCTCCGTGTCTGTAGACTGCGCCTTTTGGGTCGGTGCGCCGTATGTGTGTTTAAAATCCAAAAATGACACACAAAACTGAGGGTGCGCCTTTTCACACGGTGCGCCGTATGATCGTGAAAATACGGTAAATGAGGATTTAGCCGATATGCGTTAAGCATCCCTAAAGCTTGGCTTCAGTCAGTGAGTTTACTTCCGTATCTAAATCAAGCTGTTGACAACAATCTAGCTAAAGATTCAACAGGAGTTTCACCATGCCGGAATAACTCGGATTAGGACCACATTATCTGAGGCACTGAAAAGAGGAACATTTTCTAAAGAGAAGATGTGCTGTATTTGGGCTGATTCTGGTTCTTTCTGAGGTGGTTCTGGTTGAGTTCAGGGTGGTTCTGGTTCAGTCCGGGGTTGTTCCAGTTGTGTCTGAGGTGGTTGTGGTTCTGGATTTATTAATGGGTTCTGCTTCTTTCGGGGATGGTTCTGTTTGTGTTAAAGGTGGTTCTGGTTGTCATCCCTCAGTGAAGTGGTGAGCTCTCAAAGATAACGTTTTTCAAAGTTGTCTGAAGGCTCAACAATTGAAATACATCATAAACGTTAAATCTTTCATAAAAGTGAAACTATTTAAAAAAACCATAAAACATTTTAAAAAGTTGAAATAATTGGTAACAGTTTGTGAATAGTGTCTGTATCTGAAAGTATGTTGAAGTAGTGATGTCTGAAAGAGGTGACACTAATTCAAGGGTTTGAAGATGTCGCTATTATAGTCCAAAGGGACTTAAAAAATCCGGGAATATTTAAAAAGGTTCAAGGATTTGAAGGACAAAAGGTCACAGCGGTACCAACCTCAACGAAATGTGGAACAAGTTAATCGGCAGAAAATGCCGGAAGAATTCGGCAAAGAGGAGCAGGACTCACCGTTCAACCAATGAACACTGAGTCAGCGTTCAGCCGAAACGCTCGACTGAGAAAGACAGCTCAGAAATGGAGATGGTTTTAGAAATGATGGCGACAAAAGAGAAGTGTATCTGAGAAAAAAGAGATTTTGATTTCTTGTTTGCAGATTCTGTGTTCTAAGTCTCAGAGTTTGGGTTTTGATTCTCAGATCTTGGGTTTTTTATTCACAATGCATGTGGTGTTGAATTGATGAGGAGAAGCTGTGCATTGTCTTGTTTTTTTCACCAGGGTAGACCAACTTGCTGCTCTCATTTGGATGGGAGTGTGGGGTATGAATTTAACTTTTGGCTTACTCGCCCTAACAACCTCTTTTTGTGCACCACTCGTGTTGGAACATGCAAATTCACGCTGACCCACATGCGCGCAGTAATACAAGCTACAGTTAATCATTGACATCTGCTACGCATGCATGGAAACTTGCTCCCTCTATGTCGCCTTACATTGCTGTGCTGTTGGGATGGGATGAGTCCAGAGGGACATGACCATAAGCTTCCTTGTCTACTATCGGCACAATCGACACAATGAGAGCAGGAACACCTGAAAAACAAGAAAAATGCAACTGTTTCAGTAACATCAGGGTGCAGCTTTGTGAATTCTCTCCCCAGAGGACCAGACTCACCCCATCCTATCACGCTGAGTTTGAGCAGGTATCTGCTGACATAGATGTTGAAGACTTTGATTAGGAGAAGGTAGAGGTGGAATGCCTCCAAAGCCATCCAGCTAAAGGTGGCCAGTAAGGAGTAGTGGAGGCCAACGGCCACGTACAGGCAAAGCCCCGGGAGGGACATTTCTGCCACTGCCTGACTGGGAAGGAAATGCACGTTGAGGAGGATGAGGGCAACTGCAAGGCTGACGTGGATTTTCTTGGCGTCATCTGCTCGGGCATTTCTATTAGACAGAAATAATATTCTATAATGTCCTAAATTGTTGGCAAAATAGAGAAATACAAATGATATATTAAAAGCACATTTCGTCCTTTTTTGTCTCTGTTGTTCTTGTGTCGCTTTACGAGCTGGCTAGGGCTTTATCACACAACAGGGTCAAACTGCGCCTGCTGATTTGCATTCGTCCAGCTGGATAAATACTACCTTCTTTGGTTAAACTTTGGAAAAGTTTGACGTGGAAGATATTTTCTCACGCGCATCCTTCATTTAATGTCCCCTTTCAAATAATGAACAGAGCAGGACCAATGCTTACAAATCAAACGTTTAAAGGATGATTGAATAAAGGATGTGGGGGGCTGGGAGGAGCATCATCTGCCTGGGAGTAATTGATTACTTGTTTGTAATGAACAGCAAAACGACAATGACCAGAGCCAGGAGAGAAACACCGCAGCCGATCCGAGTGATGTACGACAGAACCTGCTGGTCTGTAGCTGAGAGCTTAGCAGACACCTGTGGAGAAAAAAAAGATGATTTGATTTTTTAAGCTTTCGTGAAAATAGGACAGCAACTCCAGCGTAACTGAACTTGAAGGGAAATACAGAGGGGGAGCCTGGAGAATTTAACTCTGATCCAGGTCTAGGTCCAATTTTATTATTAACCCGAAGTTTGTGGACGACACACTGACTTCCCCGGCAATGAGACAGCAATAACTTTCCAGAGAGCAGCACACTGTTTTGACTAAATAGAAACAAATTATAGACCGAAACGAAAGGCCTTAAAGAAGCTCTACAAATATAAAATACAGTATAGTAAGATCTAAACTCAGATTTATGCTTTTCCTTCTTACTAACATATAATGATTTGGTCTCGGATATGACTTCCCAAGCTGATATTGGTCCCATTGTAGCACATGTTTCTATCCACCACTGATCAGTGGTGATCAGGAGGTTTGATCCGCAGTCCTTCCTCTCGTGAAAGCATCTTTGTGCAAGAAACTGAACCCCTGCCCACTGACTAAAGTAAGCAGACTAAAAAACACTGCACGCAGGATTGTGAAAACAGGTGATTGGGAAAGACTTTGCAAAGCACTTGAACATGAATCAGGTAGAACTGCTTTCTAGTCCACCCACAAACCTACTAATGATGAAAAAGGCCTACCATGAGCACACCGAAATATGTGAGATGGTCACAAGAACAGGTGACGTTATTCTGGCCGCGTTCCCACAGGGTCAGGCAGCCATCACTCCTGTATTCTGGGAAGTGAAACAAACTCAGCCATCATGTATCAAATATCTGAACTTTACAGCAAAAGACACAACACAGGAAAATGTGTTGTTTCATACTTACTTTTGGTGGGATAATCTAGAAACACACACTGGGGTTTATGGGTTATCTGTGAAATGATAAGATTATAAGGTCATATATTTATGAATTCTTTTCATAAGTAGTATATTCAGTGATGGCATAATGGTACAAAAGTTGGGATTTTATGGTCAGGTTGAAAAAAAAGACAATGTAGTTACATCAATGTTCCCGGGATTATGTATGGTGATGTTGACTCTTTCCTGAAGTCCTGAAATGTTCTTCTTAGGTACAGTCAGGCCGATCAACCGCTCGTTGACCAGTTCGGAGGATCCTGAAATGTTCGACTACGGCACAAAATATTTCCAGTAAACTGATTTGAAAGAGCCACGTCTACATTTATTTGGAAGGCATTTACATTGCGACGTGATAATATCACGCAACAAGACAAAAGGAGAGGAGAAAGCTGAATGGCTGAAGAGCAACTGCTTCTGCAGCATTATCGTAGAGAATGTTGCAGCTGGACAGAAGCTAAAACAGGTTCTTTTCTTCATGAACAAGAACTTAAAAGACTTAAAAGAGTAAGGAGGTGGACAGGAGAAAGCTGGAGAGATAGCTTTTTATGAGGTGTTTGGTCACAGGCTTCAAAACGAAGGAAAGAAGGTTTCTTGACAGAGACTGTAGTGACTATCCTAGATAGACTAACCTCGTTTTTTAATGATGTCCAAGCGGTATTCATTGTTAGGTGAGGTTCCGATTTAATTAGTGTTGTTTTTGGCAGCATGTTTAAATTTTAGTTTTAGTCTAGTCTTTGGGTCAAGCTATCATTTTTGTTTTTTTTAGTTTTAGTCATGTTCATACTCTATTTTAGTCAGAATTATCCATGACAATTTTAGTCTAGTTTCAGTCAAAGATTGTATTTAGCCAAACCCATTTTACAATTAAAGGTTATCTTATTATTATATTATTGTTACCTTATAGATTCAAGAATACATTCATTCCACATACAGAAGACTCTAATTTGACACATTCGGTTTTCTTTTCCATGTCTATGTAGTGAAAGTGTTTCCAAAGATTTAAAGACTAAACTGGTTTAAAGACTAAACCAGAGGAAACTACTTATAAAATGGATATTAAGGATCTTTTTTATAACATTTCGTCTCATCTTCTTTTGGTCAATGAAAATGAAGACACATTTTAGTAGAGTTTTTATTTTGTAATCTACATTTTAGTCTCGTTTTTATTCGTCTACGATATTGCATTATATATTTAATTATCATTATCATCACATGACCAGCATTTTCGTTGTGTCTCGTCTTGTTTTCCTCAGGTGATAAAGATTTGTTGACGACGATATTTAGTCATAACTTTCGGTTGAAGCAACTTTACATTTAATGAACCTTACATGTTGACAGCGAGTATTTTCATTTAAACAACAAACTGATGTGGTGATGTGATAACTGGCAAAACGTGCAAGCGTTAAAAACCGTAAGATCTCCCTGCCACCCATGCATCATCAGATGATCTGCCACACCTGTGCTTATACTGTATAGATTCACCCACTACATGAAGCTACACTGCCACCCAGTGACAAACTTCATGTAGGCCACAAATATAAACAGACAGAAAATACAAACATGATTAATGGCTCCCACAGAGACAATGACTTGTCCTTCAAAAGGTTCCTGCACTACAAACCTACTGTACCTCAACAGTCTATTCTAATGTTTGCACTACTACCTTCTGCATTATTACTCATATCTTTTATTATTTTTTTACCTGGTTGCAACTTGGACTGTACATGAATGATGAGTTGAGTTGAGCTGAAGTTCAGTTTGGAAACATCTTGGCATCCTCCTCACCTGCCAGCGGACCTCCAGAGTTCTCAAAGGGAAACTACGCTGTTGCAGCGTAAATAACTTTTAATTACTGTATGTAAGGAAGGGAAAAACTGCGTGGCTGAAATCCAGAGAAACCATCCCGATCATCTTCTTGGGAGTGTTGTGTCACTCAACAACAGCTGTAGTGATGACAGCCTCGGAAACTTGCATCCAACAGTGCAACATCTGGAGTTCAGAAGTTCTCCTTCACAGGATTAAACCATCTAATGATAACAAGTACTCACGCACTCCTACTCTACCTCTGCTGCTTCGTCAGAAGTCTTTAATCCACCTGTATCACCCAAAATCCATAGAACATGGCCCTGCAGCCACATCTGGAAGAACTCCATACGCTCCCGTCTCCTGTCAGCTCTACAAGCTCATCCATCTTACCTCCACAGGCTAATACAGTAGCATCCAAACCAGCATGGAAAAATGCTTCAGAAGTCATAGTTTCAGCAGAAAAAATAAATCTCTACAAGATAACAAAGAAAGATACAGTCTCATCTGCATAGCTAGCAGGAATGCCACTGTTGCAGAATTCATAAATGTTTAAAATGAGGCCTGCTCAGTAAGAGAAGTCGCTCCTTTGTTTCTGTTTTGAATTTCCCGGAGCATATGCAAGTTCTGGCCCTGCTGGGAAAACAACTTCTGGAAAGGTTGGCATCTATTCTGAATATGCGTTCTCACAGAAGAATGACGAATCCCAAAATTGTTGCCACAAGCCAAAAAGCTGAATTTTTCGCATCATCACAATGTTAGCACACCGAAAACCTCCACGTTTACTTTTAACTGGCTGCTCACACCTGCTGATGATCAGCTGATGAAGTTCATTTGCATTACAATATGTGTGACCTGTGTTATTACGACGCCTCGGCTTTTCAGTTTCTCCAAAATATGTTAATAATTATATTTGAAATAAATGAAACTATGCTCTACTTATTATGACCCTCAATGTGACCGTTTTCTCCTGCGGTTTAAATGTTGTGCAGTCTGACCAATGTGCATGCACCGAAATGAATGATTTGCATGTATTTACTGATTCAAACATACCTGTGTTTGTAGAGCAGGTTTAGAAAATGTTTACAAAAACAAACCTGAACCTTGCTCATTCGCCTTCGAAGTTTAAACGACAAATTAACGAAATCATCTCTATGTGGTTCTCCCTGTTCCCAAAGACAATAATAACACCAAAAGATTTGACGGATCTGAGCTCGGCTGACAGCTACTCAGAAAGAGGACAACGGAAGAGCTACGTGTTTAATTTAAGTGTTCATTCTCGCAAAAATCTGCCAAAGGTTCAGCAAAGAGTGCATCACTGTGAATGCAGGGAAAAGCTTTTCAAACAGCTGCGAAAAAAGAAAAAAGAAAAGAAGGTGATGGTCTTGATGAGCGCTCGGGTTTGTGTCTCATGAGTGAGGTGCAGCGTCTGACCCTGTTTGGAAGATGAATCATGCAGAAAATAACGTGCTCCAACAGTCCAACATCAAGCTCTCCTGGCAGCTGGACACTCACTATGAGGTTCGGGGGCTCCCCATCCGTCTCTGCCTATATCAGCACCAAAGACAAGATAAATGTCCCATATGTAATCAAACACACACACACACACACACACACACACACACACACACACACACACACACACACACACACACACACACACACACACACACACACACACACACACACACACGCACACGCTTCACAATAATGTGTTTTTACCTCAGTCTCACTGGCAGAGATCTTAAGGCCCCTGAAAGGACTGGTGGCCTTGTGAAAATAAGTCACCACACTGCCAACGCCAATGGACATGGAGTTTGGGGCTAGTGTTCCCTCCAGATACCTTTCAATGTTCTTAATTAACCTTGGGAATAAACACAACAAAATATAACAATGCATCATTTTAGTCGACACATCGTCAATCTGAAAGACAACACTTTTCTACTCTGAGAAAGAATGAAATTATTTACCCCACGACATCACAGGTGTCGTTCCGCAATAGTGAATTGAAGATATACAGGCTCGTTCGGACGATCTGCTCTGTGGAGTCAGTTACTCTGGATTTATTTTCATGAATAAATAATTTAAAAAAAATGTTGATATATGAAATTCCACTCCAAAGCTTACACAAAATGTTTAAAAGAATTTACCTTTCCACGGAGGGGAAGAGGAACGGACATCGCATCCTGAGACACTCTGAATTGACGTGTTATGAAACGCGACAGACCAGATCAGCCACCATGAGATGCAGTACTTCATCCTCTAAACTGAAAAGAACAAATTAGACACCGTCCATGAATTACCAACTACTTTTGGGCTTTTGTACTGGTGTACAAATGTATACATAAATGACTAAAGGGTGAATATGATCTTAAAGTAGACAAATGCATACTCTCTTTATGTTTGCAGTCTTTATTGACTCATACCGCTACAGTACATCCTAATAATGACACGCCAGAATAATACTCATTTATACTCGGTGTGCTTTTGCATCGAGTGTCAAGAACCTCAGCTAAGGTTTTAATTCAGATAAAATATTCTGTCTGGAAAAGTACTTAAAACTGATGAATACAGCTGCTTTGGAACCCAGATCTATGTTTCATTTTGACACGACTCACTTATAGAGTTAGACTGCCTTAATTACCATTTGAAGACAGGGGATGGTGAGACGAAGGCGTGAGTTTATCTCTAAGCATCACAGCTCAGGATCACATTTACTTCCTGATTCGGTGTGTTCAGTAGTATTAATTCTGTCCTGTTTTTACACCACATCTAACATGAACATATTAACAGGGTCAGATTGTCCGTGTTCTCAGCCAAAGAGAGTGAAACATATCTGAGCTGCATGTCCTGCACCAGTTAAACGCAAACCTGTTCCACCAGATTCAGAGAGCACGGACAACTGATCCCCAGGCTGATGATATTTTACTCCGCAGTCAAGGAATCCAGTTCTTTTATGCTGTGTTGATTTTGTTTCCCTCACTTGGGTCCACCTGTTCTCTTAGAAAGCAGTTGTCTTATAAATCCATCACTTTTCCCTAAGGATTAAGCACATCTGAAGAAATGTTCTCTCCTCAAAGTTAGGGTTAGTCGAAAGGAAGCGTGAGACTTTTCAGTTTTGCTAACACATACACACACACACACAGATAATATCATGTGATGTCAGTGAACTAGTCAAAATTATGATACTTGTTTTTAAAATAAAACCTTACATCAAAGTCTATAAGGGACAGAAGGTCCTGTCAATCAATGTCTTTGCATTCTGACATAAACCTCGTCCACTTTCCTCTCTGGTTTGTCCTAAGTGGGCCTAATGAGTCCATTATACCCCAAAGATAGCTTTTTAGATTTGAACTTACAAGCACTGTCTTACTAAGACAAAAACAACAAGAGCACTCTTATTTTAAAGTGAAAACTTGAGTTTTTCTGGATATACACAGAGGGCAGCACAGAGAACCTGTAGCCCCGCGACGTGTGTGGATCCCGTCTGGGAATACAACCGCAAATGTTTTCACAAATCTCTACTACACTCAGCTAAATAAGCAGTGAGCATTTATCTCGTCTCATTATCAGCATCAGTACAATTTTTGATGGATTTTTTGATTTGGACATAAAGAGAAACGGAGCCTACCTTTGTTTGTTTCTTAGTTTCTTGGTGTTTTCTTGGTGAAAAAATAATGCAGAGCTTAGCTGATGCAACAGCACCAAAGAACCAAACCAAAGACCACACAAACCACACAGAACCCAAGCTAAATAGGAACCTGGATGAAATGTAAGACCTTCGTGGGAGGCTAGTCAAAAAACATGCAAATGTTTTTCAAAGAAAAGGGAAGCATTCAAAAGTAAAAAAAAAACATGAAAATATACAAATATCAACCGAATCTCTTCTGCTGCATTGTAACTGAACAGAAGCATCACACATGATAGAGTTTGACAGATGCTGTTCCTGACACCGGATACATCTACACCTTCTGTGCACACTTAGCATTTTTAAGAGGGAAAGTAATGATTTTACTATCTGTTTGGCCTCATCAGTGTGGAGTCAGTACTACACAGTACCACTCCAACCAACAGGGTGCAGTAGTGCATTACAAACATGCAAAGATGTGCTGAAACCTTACTATTTTTCAAAAAACCTGCACTCCACATATAAATTGGAATTTTCTTTGCAGTTTTTGCACTTTTATATCTCACCTTTTTTTCTCTCCCAATGTGACATTACATGTTGGTAAATTTCTTACTGTGTTTTAACATGTCTTTCTTTTATTCATTTATACACATTAACAGTTCAAATCCAGATGTCAACTGTAACAAATCCTTCTAGAGCTGATCAAATGCCCCTAGAATAAATGAATAAATGACTCTATTTGTTTTCTCACTCCAAGAAAATAAAACCTTCTCAAAATGTATGTATAGCAACAACTGATGTCTCTGAACTGGGCAGGCAGTGCAATCCCTAATGCAAGTTTAAAAACAGAAATAATACACATGTGCGAGCGGTGCAGACTTTTGAGGTAATTTTGTCATGAGTGAAAAAGTTGTTTTGCTTTTTCTTTGAATATCAATTCCTACAAAATACTAACATAGTTATGAAACAATGTGTCAGTAGAAGATTTGTTGGGGATTTTGGCATGTTTGGGCAGTAAATGCCAAAAAAGTTCAAAAGACTTCATTGTGAGGGCAAGTGTGCTGATATTAGCCCCTGGGGACGGATCCTCCGTGACAAGACGTCAAAAACTGCTTTCTTAAAGAATTTGAGGACTGACATTCAAAAGAAAATACAGAACATGTCTGCACTCATTTTTGAATGGCGTAAGCGCTTATTCAATCAGCAAACACGGCTAAAGGTTATCTTTTGTACATGTATTTTTACGAGGTGTGTTCTAAGAACATGCATGCTGTCCAGCAGTTGCTTCTGTCACAATCTGATAGAAAGCTGAAGTTTTGTGAATTGTTTTGACTTGATTAAAACACACATGCAAGGTTGAGTGCAGAGAAAGAGTTTACTCCATTCAAAGAGGTTGTGTTTTTGGTAAAAAAAAAAAAAAAAAAAAGGTTGATCAGAAGACCATAGCACCTCCTCATGTCCTCACTTTGAGGACAAAACCAACATCATGTTTTTGGACTTTTGGACATGTTTTGGACTTTGGGTCATGAATGGAACGATGAAAAAAAAAGAATTCTAACCATTTATTTTTATCATTGTGGCCATCATTTGCATGGATTTGTTCCGCGAGCAGCTACTTCCTAAAGCGTCAAACCTGTTAAACTGATGAAGATGTGCATCACAAACAGGTGGAGGAAATGAGAGGAACTTTTCTGTCCTCACCACCCGACAAGTGATGGCAGCCGTTTCCTTCTCACCTCAGCTCATGTTGGTGTCTAAACCTGATGGATGTTCAGGTGTCAGATTGAGCTCATGTCATCTCTGCAGCCATAAACAGTACAATACAATACAGTGATATGCAAAGGTGATAGCTAGTACCTTTCTTGTAATTCTATGTTGTTGTTATTGTTTGTTCTCCTGTAAAAGCAAAATAAAAATAAGCTCATTGTAATAGATATTGGTATTAAGCAAATAAAACCTCAGCTGTAAAACAACATAGCTTTTTTCACCATGCACTTATAAAGAAAAAAAACAATGTGATGTTGTAAGTAGCCCCATAATTCAATAACTTGTGGATATACCTTTAGTAGCAATAAACAGAAATAATAACTTGACCAGTCTCTCACATCGCTGTTGACAGTTTTTTGCCCTTTCTTCTTCTCGACATTGCTGAGTTTTTTGACCATTTGCTTACCTTCTCAAGGTCCCACCGCAGCCTTGAAGGTGGGTTGAACCCTGGACTTTAACTGTACCACTCCAGTACCTCGATTCTTTTATTTCCCAGCTATTCTGGTAGATTGTCCTGTTGTATAACTCAGTTTCCATCATGAATTAGCTGTCAAAAAGATGGCCTCGTGTTTGCCTCGCGAATACCGTGGAGTTTATGGTTCACGTCCTGCGGCTGCAAAGCAATACCAAATCATCACTCCTGCACCCCCATGCTCGACAGAAGCCACGAGGTATTTCTGAGGTGTTTGGATATTACCAAAACGTGGCAGTGGGTATTCCGGCTTAATGACTCCACTTTGGTCTCATCTATCTGCCTGACATTGTTCTGGTGCAGTTGTACGGACTTTTTATGTTCATTGAAGAGTGCTCCACTATGTCCTCTAAAACGCTCAGTGAGGCCTGTATCATCTGAAATGGAGCTCTTGGGTTTAGTTTGTATTTCTCTGAGCTTTGCATGGTCCAATATCTTTTATAGAGGTGTGCACTCCTGCTGATGATCAGCTCATAAGGGCTGACAATTAGCAGAAGCAGGCTTCAACATACTTAAATCCTGTGAAAGCACCAAGGAAATACTTATTATTGCCTGCATGATTATGTTTTCTTTATTTAAACAAATAACAGCTGCTGGTAACAGTATTGGCTGTTGATGAGCAGCTAAGACCAACTATACATAGTTGTAGTTATTTTTTTAACATGATAAACAAACAAAAAAAACATAGCATTAATTGAGGGGTTACTAACTTATAAGCACTGTAATTGCACACGTTTGCACCTTACTGCAAACTGGTATTGAATACAGTTTCTGGCCAGTTTTTATCTGCACCCTTTATGTTTTTCCTTTTCTGGTAGACTCGCAGGGGGAGGGCACTCATGTCCGGCCCTTCCTCCCCCAGCTCCTTAAAAGGTCCATGGGTGGTTGATAAGAGCGTTGAAAGGCATGAACCTCATGTCAATACACGAACAGAAATGGTACGCTATCAAAATAAAGGCTTTCAAAATAAAAGCACAATCAGGGGCAAAAGGTTTTTTTCTTCTTTTAATTTCAAACAGAAACACGTAAGTTCAGACGAATATTTCACCTCTTAAATGTTTATCACACTGACGCATCAAGCAAATCCATCTTATCTATATCCTCGGATGTTTCAGAGTAGATTATATAGTTATTACCAGTACTGGAGTTGAGGGGGTATGAGGGGGGATGGCACCCCCCCCTGAAATAAAAACGGTCAAAATCATCCCCCCTGTAAAACTGCCGTCCCCCCTTTCCATCCCTTATGTCATTTCATCAATGAATGTGGTTTTACTGCTATTTCAACATTTAGAGTCATCACCAGAAAAATAACACCAGAAAAATAACTTATTTGACCATTTTCACCTGTTTCAAGTACATTTTCACTTGAAATAAGTAGGAAAATCTGTTAGTGGGACAAGATTTATCTTCTCATTACAAGCAAAAAAATCTTGTTCCACTGACAGATTTTTCTACTTACTTCAAGTGAAAATCTACTTGAAACAGGTGAAAATTGTTATTTTTTTTCCAGTGATGAGTCTTGTTTTAAGTGTAATGAGATTTTTTTACTAAAAATGAGACATTTTAACTAGAAATAAGATTTTGAGTTTTTGCAGTGATCCATTTTACTTATCCTGTGAAGGACAGAGTCATATTGATAAGTTCAGAAAACTGTTTTTTATTGTTGTGTTTTGATGTATTTGATGTAAGCCCAGTGGATATTTAAAGCTTACAGAAGGCTGCATTTAACTGCTGCTATGTCATTTCTGCAGTATTTCTGCAGGTGTTTTGGTCAGTGGGTGCTATTATTTTTAATATATTATATATTATTTGTAATCAGCACAAATTATCTGTCCCCATATGATAAAATACACCCTCCCCCCTGATTTCTTTTTTTACAACTCGAGTACAGGTAATTACGCACTCTTAACATGTTATAACTTTGAAGGTGTGGCACTTCTTGCATCATGTGGTGCCTTTAAAAATGATTTATGGCGCTTGAACGAAGTTTTTTAGGTGGCAACCGCCAGGTCAGAAGACCTTATTTTGAAAGTCTTGACCGGAAGCCGCTATTTAAACGGCGTCACTTGCCGGCTGAGCCTCATCCTCGGCTCAGCTCCGCCGCTCAGCTGCAGGAGGACCGGCTCGGCTCCCGGGCACACCGGCGCTTCTCCGGCGCTCCGCACCGCTGCTCCGGGAACAGGGACGACCTCACACAAACCGCAGCGCCGTCTAAACACTACGCTTAGTCCTGCTCATTTCCAGCTTTTCTACTTCAAACTGAAGGAGTCCGTGTAACTTTGAGAACTCTGTACTTATGTTTTGTTGCTGTAACTTTATTCGGGCATTATTATCACGGGCATGTTGGAAGTGAGTGATTTACTATTTCTGTAGTCGACCCTGATGTGGGGGTTTGTTGGACATGTGTAAGGTGTAGGGTTCACTATTAGTCTTTAGACTTTGGTGAGGATAAGAGGGGAGAGTGGAGAGGTTGACATGTGACTGAGGTGTGATGGAGCTGTTTTGCGGGATGCTGCTGCGCTCCTGAAGACCGGCGTCGGGGGGAGACTTCACTCCGGAGTAAAACTACCCCAACAAAGGTCTCTGTTGCCCCGTTGGGACTGAGACACAGCCAGCCTTCCTGCCCCGGCCCCGGCCAGCTCCAGCCCTCCTGCCCCGGCCAGCTCCAGCCCTCCTGCTGCCCCGGCTCCGGCAGGTCCTGCCCCCCCGGCCAGCGGGCCCTCGGGCCAGCATGGCCCCCGGCCCGGCGGGCCGCGGCTGGTTGCCGTGGAGACGGACCCTGCTCGCGCTCTGGCTGTGCGCCGCGGGAGCGCGCGGAGCCGACGACGGAAACCCCTTCAACGCAGAGGTAAAAGCGCGCTCACGCACACTGTTACACCTAGTGTCATTATAGGAATAAATACAAGACATACATAGACAGTTATACACTTGTTCATCCTTGTTCACTTCATAAAACCTTCAAATGTGAGCCAGCCTTTTCCAAACCACCACTGGACACTCCAAATGAATGATTTATTGTAGCAAGGCACTGTGTCCTCCCCAAACGTGTGCTTACTGGCAGGTGCTCATTGGGAGAAAACTAAAGTTTATCCTCAGCAGTCACAATATACAGTAGGCTCGCCACCGTCCCTTGAATCTTTACTTAATTGGGAATTCAAAGTTGCGTTCCGTATTGAACCAATACGGACATATATTATGCTCTTACTGTATGTAGCCTATTGATGTTATAATATACTGGTGAAGGTCGGAACATTTGAATATATTGAAAAACTTCATTCGTAGTAAATTCACCTAAAGGTGAAACAAATATATTATTTCCCACTACATTCAAAGTGAGATATTTCAAGCCCTTATTTGTTATAATTTTGGTGATTATGGCTCAGTTTATGAAAACCCCAAATAAAAAATCTAAAAACTTGCTTTACATGTAAGACTGTGAGACTATGTAATATATTAGTTTCACCTTTTAAGTTGAATTATTGAAATAAATTAACTTTTACACCATATTCTACTTTTCCGACCTTCACCTGTAGGCTATATTTATATTTACCATAGGAGCAAAGGTATTTCAGTTGCTAGTATGGTTGGCTGTCTGTACAGTCGTGCAAGTTCAATGCAATTAAAGCACTTTAGACTTTAAATCAAAGCATTTCATTTTTCATATAAAATAAATACATGTCTAATATGCAGTTTAGAAGTTTTGGGGATGTCCCTTTTTTTTGGCGCCTGCGCTGCTGAAATCGGGGCGTCCCTTATTTCTATTTCTGAAAGGTGGCAACCCTACCTAAGACCATTATAGAAATAAATACAAGACCCACAGCCAGTTATCCACTTGTTCATCCTTGTTTACTTCATAAAACCTTCAAATGTGAGCCAGCCCTTTCAAAAACCACCACTGGAGACTGCAAATGAATGATTTATTGTAGCAAGGCACTGTGTCTTCCCCAAACGTGTGCTTACTGGAAGGTGCTCATTGGGAGAAAACAAAAGTTTATCCTCAGTTTATACAATAATGCTGTGCAGTTCCAGCTTTTCAGATATCACGAGTTAATTTCTTCATTTCTTCTGTCTCAGTACCCTACTTTACCTGTTATTGAGACAGCATAAGTACCCACAAGGTACTGGTCCTCACCTTACACTTAGTGCACTCTCCAGTTACGTCTTGATTGCCAACTTTATTCCATCTGCACTGGAGTGCAGTTGTCTCTGGCTCCCGCGTGGATTCCTTTAGACACAAATGTTTATTTAGGTGTGTCACTAGATGCCAAAGTATCATGTTGGGACTGGAACCAGCATCTCTTGCAGTGTCATTACATCAGTCTAGTTGTTATCTGCCTCACTTGATTGTTATAAGAGACAAAGAAAAAGAGATAATAGCTGACAGCCTACCTGTTAGGAGCGGATTAGTGGTTGAGCTTTTGGCCATTGTTTGACGAACACACAGAGACAGACTGACAGACGCAGGGACCTTTGGGCCATTAAAGGTCAGCTTGCATTGCAAAATGAGTGACCTGGGGATCAGGTTGTCTGTCAGGCTTCAACATTTTCTGTTTAGTTGTCAACAAGGCAGTAAGGTGAGTGTGTGCATGCTCAGGCGCAGGTGGGTGCTAATCTCGCTAACTGCGTCAGGAGACAAAGGTTTTTTGTCACTGAGCGGATAGACATTTCTAAGTTCACGTTGCCAAATGTGCAAATGTGTCTGTCAGGTGATTCATTTTTAGCAGTAATGAATCATCCAGATGAAAGTTTTAAGTTTCTTTGAGCTTCTTTGACATAGGGAACATTAACTTTGTTGACGGCATCTGCTTCTTTAAAACAAAAAAGAAGGAATTAAAGTTAAAAACTGATTAAAGATTTCTAACTTCTCAACTTCTAACACAGGGTTTTACTTTACTGTTTACAAAAATGTTGAAATGTTGAGTACGTGCAACAAAAATATCACTTAGAGGCCATTTAATGGCAAAACAAAGACCTATTGCTTAAATTTATGGGGGTAATATAAGATTAGAAAACTGGGGGAGTTGGCTTAGGTATGCTCTGTACCCATATGAAATAATTGCTCATAAATTGGCAAGAGCTTAGGTGTTAACCCATACTTGAACATGGTGTAATGCATTGTTGCGTTCTGTGTTGGGGCCAGGTCTGTTTGATGCTTTGCTACAAAAAATAATTTGAAAATGTAATCTCAAAGCACTATTGTCGTGGGAAGCTGCGCCAGAAGAAGATGGCACACTGAACATTATGATGTTTTAAGTTCAAATATAACAATTTATAGTACAGTATAGTATAATATGCAGTACAGTATATTGTAATAACAGCTTGGTCAGTGCAGATCTGAGGCACATTGAAAACAAGAGGGGATACAGTGCAGGCAGCAGCAAGTGCAGGGCCTGATTATGTTCTGAGTAAGTGTAAAAGTAAATGGATGGTGTGTACACCATAAAAACTCTGTTTTTGTCGTACTGCACTGACAGTTGGAGAGCAAAGAATGTTGTTGCGTGTATCAGAATTGATACTGATATTGATAAAATCCTTTTACACCCATCCCTATGTATTGGGTAAATCAGTTTCTATTCCACAGGAAAACTGATAAGGTCTTGAACAGCATAATCAGTATAGAAAATGTAATAAACTGTAAAAATGTATTTTAAAGCGGCGTGTATTTTCCAAACAAACTACAATGTGTTACATCGTGTTTGAACTCCCATCAACTGCCCACCTTGCAGTTTATTTACGTACTGAACTGTGTTGTCTGGAGATTTGATCTCAACTCTTCAATCCACATTTTGGTCTGAAAGCTCAACTCCTACTCTGTCTGGACCAGAAGAATGAAGTGGGAGGTTAGAAGCATCGGACAAAGAGAGAGGGGTTATTAGAGTATGTGTGACCAGAATATGTTAAACCTCAATTAATGAAAGGAAACATTACAGTATTGGCAGAGAAAGCAGTAATTAATTAATTAATTAATGGAAGAAACACAGAGTGTTAAAGGGGAAGAAAGTTGACAGGGATGGCGGAGGTCAGTCTCAGCTGTGCAGCATGTGACAGCTCAATGTGGCAGCTGTTCTCTAACTTGGACACACACAGCATGCACAGGCAGACCGGGCCTGGGACTCCAAGGCATCTTAGGAAACACAATGGACCCGCTTGTCTGATGAAAAAGAGCAGTGGGGAAAAAATATCACGGATCGGAAAAGAAACAGAACGAGAAAGCTCAGAGAGAAACATGGAGCTGACGGAAGAGGCTGGGCGTTATAGAGACAATATAAAAAGTGTGCAGCAGCAGTCAGTGGCTAAAGAAGAGGAACATGGCGAGAAAGGGGGTAATTGGTGACTTATCGCTGCTTACAAACTTCCTCGGTCTGTATTCTCTTTGTGTCCATGTAATCTGCAGCATCCCCTGTCCTCACATTCCAGCAACACCCCCTAACTCCCATGTGATGACCGATCACCATGTCCATGCAGACTCACTGCTCGAGCCATCGAATCAGGAAGCGCACCGGAAACTATCACTTAGCATGTATTAAGGAGCTGTGCATGGATTTATGTGTTTATTCAAATTTGCAGTGTTTTTTTTTATTCCTCGTTTGGTTTAAGCCCAAAACTATCGATTTGTTTTCAAAAGACTGGCAGGCAAAACAGCTCTCTCAGAAACTTGAACTTCTGAGCGGCGGTAATATTTACCCGTTTTATTTAAATGATTCACCAGTAATCACGACAGTTCAGTTTACTGATGATCGACTGAGCGTTTAACAGATTATTCCATCTCTATCCAAGATTGACTTGCATTGAAAAAAGGAGCAGGATTTCTAATCTCTTAGATTGATACCATGTGTATTTGGGGAAAATCCTTAAATTGAACAAATTCAATTGTGCTGTTCCTCTTTGTCTGGCTCTTGCATTCCCACAACTCCATTTACTTATCCATCCTCTCAGTTGCTCTTTCATGGTTAAGACATGGCAGCGGACCAAGCCTTGAAATAAAAGCTCTGTTCGTATCTTGGCTGACATTGTGGTGGACACACACTCATTTATGAACGCAACCCCACACTGGCAGGTTTTACAACTTCTTGTATATTGCTAGGCCTGGTTTTGGCAGGTAAGCTCAAGGACTCTTTGAAAGATCATTTAACAGACGAGGCGTGGCGTGCACACACACACACACACACACACACACACACACACACACACACACACACACACACACACGCACTTAAAGCCCTCCACCATTCCTCATGTTGTTTTGTATTCAGCCCGGCTGATGAGGGAAGGTTAGTGGCCAGGCTGAAGTGCTTTACTGTTTTAGATGGGGCGGTGGGGGTTCATATTCTTCCATACATCTTCCTAACAGCCCAGCAGCTCTGCCCTCGCAACGGTAACAGCTTGTTGTAGATTCTTGCAGGGATGGGACAGAAGAAAGTGTGCAGGCTCATAAGAGGCTGAGGTGTACACAGAAGAAAAACACAGAAACAAAGTGCACACACTCACGTTTAAGGACCGGAGCTCAGGGTTTTTCTTTCCATTTCTTTCATTGCAATTCAGATGTTACTCTGCTCCTTTCTTCCTCAGCGTCTGCTGTCATTGAGTGATCATTGTACATTACACATCATTAAAGTTTAAGTGACCATCCATATTTATTTTTTAGTCTGCAATATATAACTAAGAAATAACAAAACAGGTCGACCGAATGAGCCAATTAGGAGGAGATAGTCCCTTTCAGATGTCTGGAATTAAAGTAATTAGTATTCCACTTTAATTAGGTTTAAGAGAGACCAGTGCCTAAGACTTTTACACAGTAATACAGTGATTACAATTGACATCAGTCTGTGGGGGCCGTGTTAGGATTTGAGGTTGCTTCAGATGGTCGGGGGTACAGTATGTTCAGCAAAGTCAGCTGACCTGAATATATTCATTCATCCATTCATTCATTCATTCATTCATTCATTCATTCATTCATTCATTCATTCATTCATTCATTCATTCATTCATTCATTCATTCATTCATTCATTCATTCATTCATTTCCGTTATCAACAAATAACTTTTTGACCATGTCAAGGTTCATGGGGCTGAAATTGTGAGTGGTTCAGGGAACATAAGCCGCCATCTTTCCACACGGGTTGGTGAGCACTGATTCCAGTGGAAGGATCTGATTTAGGGAGATGACTGACTTTACCTCTATTCACATAAGATTCTGGCCAAAAATGACTGACAAGGAACTTTTCCGTGGAGGTGTAGTCTATGTGATTGTAAAGCAGCTATTTCAAATAATAAGAAGGGGTTATCAGCAAAGTAATGAATAACTTTTGCTTCAGGCGAAGTGTCACGGCGTCAGTTGTTGTGCTGAATATAAGCAGGAGGAGCCACTGAACTACTTTGTACAGACACTCACCCTGGAACTTATATAATGGAAGTCTGATCTAAATTTAGAGTTCTCTCCTTTTCATTTTGATGTCAACAGCTGCAGCGGAGTTTGTGCATCAGGTTATTGAGACATTGCTTACATCCTGGCTATGTTATACATTATTCATGTTTGCTAAAGCCGCAGAAGGCAAAAGTATGTGCAGTGGAGCATTTCCAATAGTTTTGTAAACAAGTCAAGCCTTTGTAACATTTATGCTTCTGTGCTCTACGGGAGTGCCTGATACACTCATGTTCATCCTGTCGTCGTCTTCCTTCTCTTTATCTCTTCTAAACAGTGACAACATTGTATTGCTGAAGCTGTTTGGACATGAAAGACTTTGTAACCGTGCTGCCTGTTACCGTGAGGGAAGGAGAGTAGTTTTGTGTTACATGACAAGTGTGGACATTTGTGAGCACGATTGTGTGGCACCCGTGCAGTACCGGTGTGCTTTTGACTTACTTATCTTAATGGCAGAGGTGGGCCAGGGTCAGCTCCAGTTCAGACCTCACTACACCTCTTCCTGCTCCAGCAGGACGCACATGCAAGCACCCACCCAAACACAAACACACACACGGAGCCTGGACCATCATTGTAGCACTGCAGTGTTCAGAACCAGAGTGCCTCAGTTAAAACACAGAGGTTTCGTGGTGTAGTAACATCTGCAACGCTTCATAGCTCCCCTCATCCAGTGAAAATAAACCATCAGTCAATCACAATAAATTATATTTCTCATATAATTTACATTTGTGAGAGTACAGAGCAGATGAAAGCTTCTTGCTCTGTCTCACCGCGTACTGTAGCTGCCTGTATGGTGTCTCTGCAGAAATGACAAGTGACATAAGGAAACTCATCACACCAGGTTCTCCAGTGTTTGAGCTCTCCAAGGCTTTGCTTGTCTGGTGACTAGCAGACAGACTATAAAGACATCACATTTCAGTTGAAGCACAACAAAGACGTTTACACCACACATCGAAGGTGTTGGTGCTTTTGATGTTTAAGATGATAGAATTAACTATGCTTCTGCAATAAAGAGAGCAGATTTTTATTTTGATTCAGTTTTGCTTCTTGACATCACGGTGTGAGTGAAAATTGATTCTCTTTAATAATATTCAGTTAAAACAGTTTTTTGAATAACACTGTTCATGAAAAAGACAGTTAATTTTAATATCTATTGAAGTTCACTGTGGGGAAAGAAAAACAAGTAACCTGAAAAAGGAATAAAGGGTATATAAACTGTAGTGTCTAGATTCATAAAAAAAAATTATTGTCCCATGTGAAATTATCTGATTAAAACAGCATGTCCATTTAAATATTAGAGTAACAGCCTAATTTCTGTAGGAAAAAATTCAAACATTTATACATAAACTAGGATCCTTCCTTTAGCAGGTAATGAAATCATGAACTGATGCAAATGAAATAAGATGAATAACGTAAGTGGGGATCTGTCCTTGGTGAATCCAGCCAGGGGAGATTGGCTGCAGCAGATCTCTGTGGTGTGATATGTCCATATGGAAAATGATTGAATAAAATGTAGGCCGAGCATCCGCATGTACCACATACTTCTTCAAATGTGGTGATACAGTTACCTCGGTTGTTGCATCATTTGCTGTAACTCCGACATGAATATTTAGCATTATTCTTTAACTTTTAAAGCGACTAGTTTAAAACCAGGGCTTCTTCAACTTGTAGCTTTGTATTATCGTGTATATAGAGTCTCTCTGAAACAGTGATGTGATGATATGACACACTTATCGTGTTTTTGTCTTTATCAGAAATCTTTGGTTTCAACTGTGCTACATCTTAAGATGTAAGAGATGGTGGGTGATGTTTTATCTTTTTTGAGTTGGCTGGAAGGCTTGGCACCATAGTGCGCTCTGCACCAGTCAGAATCGGAATGTCAAACTTGTTGAAGTCTTTGAGCTGGTGGATAATGTGCTTGTTTATGGTGTTTTGACTCGCTTGACTTTTGTTTTGCAAACCTTGTATATTAAGTAAGTTATGTTGGTCTCCTTCTGCCCTGGGGCATTATAGAATTCAAAGCACATGCCAGACCTTTTGCCTTCAAGGGGAAAGGGACTGGCTGTATTTCCTGCTGAATTTCTTGCTTTTCCATATTCATTACTGGTTTTAACACCTAAGTCAAAAATCTTCTACATGCCAACAGTCTCTAAAATGGTTAATGAACAAACTCTGCCTCGTCTAATAAGCTACTAATTTGCATCCTGGAGCTTTGGCAACAACATTAAATAGCACCAGTACGAAAAACCCAAAAAGGTGCACTGCAAGTCACACACCTGTGATGGTGTCACAGCCTCCCACAGAGCCTGGACAGAAATAGGAGGCCACATGTGACTTTTAATTAAGAGTTTATTTAACATAACATAACTTAAGTAGCACAAACTCCAGAGGAGAGCCACTTGAACTCCTTCAGCGTACATAGCGAGCAACGAATCAGGCAACCCAGGTGTAGGAGGTGCACTGTAATAACATGAGGTAGAACTAATATTTCTTAAATATCTTCTCCAATATCTGTATATAATAACCAGTCCTACCATCCTAACTCTCATCCTGCCGGTGGCCTCAAACCCATCAACCTTGGCACCTTAGGAAGCAATTTAAGAGTGATGGGACAAAATAGAAAAGAAACAAGTAGTCAACAGAAACAACAATAGCAGAGGTGCACAAGGTGAAGCATCAGCAGTAACATTATAAGAACCCTTGGTATGACTTTGATGTGATAAGTTGCTGACAGGTATTTTGAAGATAACTGCTTAAAGTGAAGGGATTGTGATCAGCGTTTACAACAAGTGGAGCATCCAAACCAAGGTAAACGTCAAAATGTTGGAGAGTTCGAATTAATACAAAAGTCTGCTTTTTCAACAATGAATAATGCAGCCGATAAGATTTGGACTGTTTTGATGGTCTTGAAACACCATCACCATCTTGCTTGAGTAAAACATCACCGGCAGCAATATTGCTGCATCAACTCGCAGCTGAAAGGAGACACGTAACTGAGGAGCAGCAAGAACAGGCGCCTAAAACTGGGGGGTCAAGATTTACTCTTTGCCAGCCTTTAGCAGCCTGTAGCCACCTTGAACCAGAGGATCTCATACGTCCTGCTTTAGTAGCAGGAATAAACTTTAATAGCAGCCGCAATGGCCTGAGCAAGCCACACTTGACCTCGAACCACCACTTTAAGATATGTAACCGTGGCTTTAGAAAAGTCCTCTTTGGCCGGATTATTTGTCAAACTGGCCACTGTAAAAGAAATCTCTAATTCACTCAAGATGCTCCTCCAGGGTATCACTGTACACAACTACATCATTTTAATATGCTGCACAGCCAGGAGACCAGACACTGCAGCATTCAGTCATCTCTGAACCATCTTTGAAACAGGAACGTGCCATTAAATTTAAAGTTCAATAACTGAACTGACAAACTGTGCCGATCAGATTCAGTTCGTGATCCAAGGAACATGTTCTCCAGTAACCTTGGTTGTGCCGTTTCCTACATTAATTCAGATCTTCAAAACATTAGTGAGCGTGTGTTAGTCCAGGACATATACGTGCACTAGCAGTCTCCTCACAGTTATTGTGTAGGTCTGCTCTCTTATTCTCATGGCCTTTTTAAGCCAGTGTTTAACTGTAGTGAGAATGTCCGCTGACGTTTGCAGTGCGTCTGTTATTCAAATGAGGAGCCTTTCAGGTCCCGACTCCATGTAAAATACATTTCCATGACGAAAGCAGAGCACTTAACCAGCTAGTTGCCAGGTACATTGTTGAAAAAGGGAGTTAGTTTGAGGCCAGGGCTGTAATAGGCATATTTACAGACATACAAAGTCAAGGCTGGGGTTATTTTCAAATTATCTTCTTATTTTTTTTTCTAATCCTTGAAACATGATTCCTGACCTGTTCTCAAAATACAGAATTAAAAAGAGGAAGAGAAACCTTTTCAGTTCTGGATTTTTTTTAACTACAAGTCAACATGGTATTTCTTCAGTCTTTAAACTTTTGTACATGTTTAATTTCAAACACTCAGGCTTAAACATTTGATATTTTAGCTGAGTGGATCCTTGAACTATTGGAATACACCTTGTGTTGTTTTTTTGTTATTTTTACTGTTCTACAATATGTTTAATGTTTGTGGATAAAAAGAGAAAAGCTGCTATTTCCACAGAACCTATTCGTAATGTTCAGCTTTCACGTGAATTCATTATCAGGCCAAGATGCCATATGGACCTATCAGACTCAGCACAACTATTGATGATGATTGACTGATTAGTCTTAATGCGCTCAGGATAATTAATCATAGCTGCAGTGTATCGACTGCTGCAATAGCAGAAGACCTACGCATGCATATACGTGAGGCTTTTCTGTAATGCTGAAGGAAATACACAAATTCTGTTATCGAGGTTTGATGTCACCAGTTTAACTGATATTTCCTACCAGTAATAATACATCATTCTGGCATGTGTTAACATCAATTTTGCTTTTCCACAAGTGACATAAAAAAGAGCACAAATCCCCGTCTTGGCTCTTTGATTTTAATTGACAGTCCTATTGGATTTGACTGGAGAGCGTGCAGAACGGCCGAGAGCAGAGCATAGCGGGGAAATCAAAGGAGGTTTCCATTGGACGGTGGGGATGTTCTGTTTGTGGAGAACACAGATAACAAATACAGGCTTTGTCTGCGTGGGTTGTTTGGTGGGTTCCACAGATACGTGATAAGAGCACCTTTTTCTTCAGTACTCCTTATTTGGAAAATGTGCGTGAGAGAGAGAGCCTGAAAGAAATGACTCTGTTTTACGGTTTGAAGGGAGTGGGTAGGTAAAGACCAGCCTTTATCAAACAGTAGTTTGTGTTGTGAAAGATGGGTGTGATCTCGATACGGATACTCTGCAACCACACACTCACACATTTTGTTTTAACACCACCACTGGGAGTGGGTCCATGTGGAGGACTATCAAGTATCCCGGGCTTACCGAGATGCAAAGGCTGTTCTGTGTGTGTGTGAGTGCATGCGACTGCAATATTGAGTTTCAATAAAACAGGTGGGATAGACTTTGCTTCATCTGTGATTGGATCAAGTATCACTGTTTCCCCCTCCACTCTGCCATTAACCCCCCGCCCCCCAGCCCACCCGTTCACATGTTCCCACCGTACAGTCAGAAGCAGTCGGGTTCTGTGTGTCGTCCTCTTCGTATTTTCCCCTTTACACGCAGACCTTTAAAAGCCAGGGCCCTCATTTATCAACAGTGCGTAGAAAAGGTCCTAAATTCTGTCGTAGGAGTGAAATTTAGAATGTGTGTAAGTACAAAAAAATCCGGATTTATCAAACGTGCGGACGCTGGTCGTACGCACATCAGTGATGATAAATCCCACCTGTTCTAAACTGCCGTGCTCGTGCATGGTTACCGTCATTTGCATACAGAAACGCCTCCAATTGACCATATATGGAGCAACAACAGCTCCCGCTTGGAGGTTTACAAACTTTATTGAACAAAATTCTGTAGAGTTTACAACAAAAGGCAAATGAAACAAAATAATCAATTATCTACAAATATTCAACATTTGGGGGGGTTGAGAGCAAAAAAAAAAAAGATACATTTACTGACAAGCTATGGGAAGTGTATTAATAAAAATAAAGAAACAAAGACATTGTTTCATATAAGCTTTTGGCAATATCGTTTTTTTCACGGATTAGTTTTAGAGACGCTTCTCAACCCTGGTCCTCGAGGACCCCTGTCCTGCATGTTTTAGATGTTTCCCTGCACCAACACACCTGATTCTAATTAATGGTCCTAATTAGCTTGTCACCAATGTCTGCACAGCTCTGTTGATGACACAGGTACTTTTATCACGGTGTGCTGAAGCAGGGAAACATCTAAAACATGCAGGACACCGGCCCATGAGGAACAGGATTGAGAAACACTGGCCGCCAGTTTACATTCATTTTTCAGATGTACAATGGAGGGGTTTTCTGTTATTCCATTTGCATTTATGTATTTGCAAACACTTGCTTGGAGGTGCAAACACCAACCGAGCTGTTCTGCAGAATAAATGGGTGTTGCGTTCCTCCAGGCCACCGGGCAACGACGGGCAACAGAGACATAGTTGCATCGCAGATTATTTGTGCATTGATTGAATGAAATCCTTTCATGTTCACGTAACTGAATTCATTATGTGATGGTGCTTTTATGGCAATGTGGGTGCAATCTAGCTCCAATTATGTTTGGGAATCCGGCGATCGCATGAAATCCTCGTTTAATTTCGATTTGGTGATGTGTGTATGGAAACTGGGTGTAAATTATGGCCAGAGAAATTATTGCATCCAACACTGCCGGCATGATTTTGCTTAGTATCGGCTGCGAAATGCCGCATATGTCAAAATGTTCCGGTGGCAAAAAATCCCAGGGTGGACGGAGCTGGATGTGACTGGGATGGCTTGCGTTTTGTCTCTCGCTCCATTATAGGTTGTAAATCACAGCATAGATCCATCAGAATGTTTTTGGGGAAGCGCTAACTGCTGAGAAGCCGCTCCGTGCTCTCACTGATCAACAGGGGCCTCATTTAAAATGGAGTGCGTAGGATTCATACTAAAAGTGCACGTACTCTCAAAAGCCGAAAATGCCGTGCGCAAAAAAAAATCCGGATCAATAAAACCATGTGCACGCAGACTTCCACGCAGTCCAGCTGGAAGGTTGCGTAGCTGAATCCGCCTCCTATCACGCCCAGAAATGCATATGGATGAGCCTGCTGAGCATGCGCAGTGGCTTTCTGCAGCCTGTTTGGCGCAGATCCATGGTTTGGCGTCAGAATGAATGAGAAGTAGCAGCCACCGTGACACTGACTTTCACGGAGACCTAGATATGATGTGGAGGACAGGAAAACCACATTATTTGGTGGTCACAGTAAAAGTTAGAATAAGTATATAAATAGTAGGCTATACAATAAAATAAAGCGAGTGAGTGGCAGCACGCCGTTGCTGCGCTAAACGCCGTGAGTTCCCTGGCGCAACAGGGGGACACACGTCCCCCCGTCTTTTCAAAATGATGTATTTGTCCCCCCCACTTTTTACAGTTTAAAAACTAACGGTAGGATCAGCAAATCATCCAGACACTCGGGACGGCGGCCCCCGCTCCCCCCCCTCCCTCCCGTCTCCCCTCAGAGCTGCTCTATGCTGATTTATGGTTCCGCGTTACACCAACGCAGAGCCTACGGCGTAGGGTACGCGGCGACGCGCAACATACGCCGGACCCTACGCCGTAGGCTCTGCGTTGGTGTGACGCAGAACCATAATTCCGGCTGTAACAACATGAGCGCACGTACCCGTGCATGACAGGCAGACACACACGGGGAGAAGGGACTATTTCTTTAATTTTTATTTTTTTTTTAAACTTTATCCTTATGAATGCAATTGTTATATAGTCCAACTTTCCTTATTTTAATCAGAACACTTTCTTTTTTCCTCCTCATGGTGGAGTAGTGGGCTCGGGGCGGCAGCCATCCCCCTCCGCCCCCCCCGCCGCCTGCTCCGTTATCAGCACTATTTTATTATAAGTCTGATAGGCCTATATGTTGTGATATGTGATGACATTATTAAGAGTATGACATGAATCTGGCTTCATTTCACCACCTCACAGCCTGCGTCGCCAGTTCCCCGTGTCTTAAGTAAATTCTTACGGGAGGGTCCGAGTTGCCGTAAAGATACGCAGATTTTTCGGTTAGTTTTTTCTTTTTAGATCCGAGACTTTGCGTAGATGGCGGCTTCCGCAACTTTCAGGCGCTTTTTCTGCGCAAGCAAGCTTTATAGATGAGGCCCCTGATCAGTGCGCTCTTTGAAAACGCGCTCTCTGCGGAGCGTGTTTTTGCGGAGCGCACGGTCTCTAAATCCTCCAACAGTGCAAGATAAGCCATGATACTTGTATTTTCTTTTCAGGTTGTCCTGCCAAAGCTGTCTTTTATAGCTTGTCACACCAATTATTCAAAATGTCTGATGTCTTATGGATAGTTTTTATTAATTGGAGGAAACGGGGAACATGTGCACATGTTCCCTGTTCAGTCACAGTTCAGCGATCTCAAACTTCACATGTAAAGTTTGAGACTCTTTTAATGGGTTCTATTTGTAGTTTTACTGTTCTACCACTAGGTTTTGTGCGTACGCATGGTCGGAGCTGTGCGTATATTTACACGTGTTTCTGCGCACAGATACATGTTGATAAATACCATACTTTGCCTGAGAATGCTCGTACGCACGCTTTACGCACAGATCTGTGCGTACGCACTGTTGATAAATGAGGGCCCAGGACGTTCCCACATGAGCAGGTTTTCTAGAAATCCCCAACTAGTGAGTCAAATCTCCATCATGACATCATATTGGAGAACCCTTGATTCCCCTTAGATGAAATCAATACAAACTGCACTCATAAAGCAGCTGTTGCTGGTTCCACCACAGTGACTTTTTCATGTAATGATTCCATTTATGATCATAAAACAAACGTTATACAAACGTGTGTGTGTGAAGAAAGCCATCCGGAGTTAAAGGCTTATTGTGAACTTTTTTTGTACTTTATTTCAAGTGTTTTTCAAGTTATATTAATAGATAATGAACGTTTTGTAAAGATTCCTCGCTGTTTTGCTTCTTTGTAGTCATGGCTGAGGACGTACGGCTACCTGCCCCAGGCCAGTCGACAGATGTCAACCATGAGATCAGCGCAGATCCTGTCCGACGCCATCAGTGACATGCAGCGCTTCTACGGTCTGGAGATCACTGGACAGATGGATCCTCAAACCATCAGGTCAGCAGCTCAACTATGTAGACCTGTGTTAATCCCCTATGCTGCCGTTCAACCCGGCGTGGATTACAAACATTAGTTCAAAATGGGGTTTTCAAGTTATTAATTGGCTGGTTTGAAAAAGGTAAAGGTTAAAAACAATCAAAAAACTTTGTTTTTAAAATATGGACACTGTTTTCCTCTCTTCCAAGGTAACAACACTTTATATAAGCACATACTCTCGGCCAGTTTTCTGGATTCTCTGGGTAGGGCAAGGGTTCACTTCAAATTATACAGCAAGAAACACGGGCTTTGATAGAACGTAGCGGAGATTGTAACATCATCCTCCCCTCTATCTTCCCTCTTGGGTGCTTCAGCCTTCAAACACACACTTCTTGTCTGCTCCTGACTCCTTTCAACTCTTTTAGTGCCATGAAGAGACCCCGCTGTGGTGTGCCTGACAAGTTCGGAGGGCAGATCAAAACCAATGTTCGGCGGAAACGCTACGCGCTCACTGGACATAAATGGAGCAAGAGCCATCTCACATACAGGTAACTGGAAGAAAATAATCTGTCTCAAATATATACTACATGAACATTACATGTTTTACTCAGTTGGTAATAGCTTCCTCAAACGTGCAGTTTTAAACTGAAAAAACGCCAATGTGTTACTTCAATCTATTGTCATTCACTGGCTCCTAAACATGTTTTCCTTTTCCCTCTTTGTTCTCATAGTATTCAAAACTATACTCCCAAAATTGGAGAGTATAACTCGTTTGAGGCCATCAGGCGGGCCTTTAAAGTCTGGGACAGCGTGACCCCGCTGACCTTTGAAGAAATCCCCTACCAGGAAATCAAATATGGACGCCGCAAGGAGCCCGACATCATGATCTTCTTTGCTTCGGGCTTTCACGGAGACAGCTCTCCTTTTGACGGGGAGGGGGGCTTCTTAGCCCACGCCTACTTCCCCGGGCCTGGGATGGGCGGGGACACGCACTTCGACTCTGACGAGCCGTGGACTATAGGGAACCACAATATACAAGGTAAACACTCATACGGTGCAAAATCTTGTCCAAAGCGGTTCCGTGTAGCCGAAGCAGGGGCGAGGTTTGATCCCAAACACGCTGAATTTGTGTGGAGTTCACGTGTGTTTTTGCACGTGCAGCCACACTCACAGTCCGTGTTGCTATGGGAGATCTCTAAAAGATTTGGATTATAGTAGCAAGTTGTTTGCTCAGGTTTCTAGGTGGAAATGGAGGATGGGGGGAGGGATCTGTGAGTGAGGCGGATCAATGTAATAAATTGCAAACATCTGTCCCTGTGGATTTCTGCTGCACCCACCTAGAGTTGGCACGGGTTAGCTCTCTCTTTGGGCAGATCCTCTGTTTACCTTTGGAAGGCTTCATAGTGGAAGGATACAAACCTATTTAAGGACAATAAGGAACTGAATTGGGGGTAGAGACTTCTATTTTGTTTAGAATCTTGAATTTTAAACAATTTATTACAGTAAATGTATCAATAAACCTCACCTCCTCAGAGATGCCAGATTTTATACTTTCCTTTGGACATTAAATAAAAAATGCAGTTGTTAAACTAATTCCATACAGAAGTTTAAGTTTGTAGAATTGTCATATTTCATTTTTTTGTACTCATCAATCGTTCTGACAAAGTTTCCTCTTTCTTTTTGCAACAACGGATTTCTTTGCCTTGTTACCTTCATTTACATAGCAGCCCCAGACTCTGTGTGTGTGTGTGTGTGTGTGTGTGTGTGTGTGTGTGTGTGTGTGTGTGTGTGTGTGTGTGTGTGTGTGTGTGTGTGTGTGTGTGTGTGTGTGTGTGTGTGTGTTTGAGGACTGATCACAGGGATGGTGGGGTGACACAGTAAGTGGGAGGATGTTCCACTCGGGGAGATCTGCAGACCTGTCCCCTTGTTGCTCCATGCCACTTACACAGCTTTAAAGCATAGTACAACCCAATGACAATCTGCTCTTCATTTCAGTTAGAAACATGTCCAATTAGTCACACGTCACGCTGGTGCAGCTTCCATTATACACAGGAAGGTTTACTGCGTCTCAGTACTGGTACGGTTGGGGTTGTTGATGAAGTGCAGCTCCAACTTAAATTTTACATTTTAAACGTGGTTATTCTTTTAGCGTAGACGGCTCTCCTACTTGATCAAGCACTTGGTGTTCAGAGCTTGACTGTGCTATTATACTTTTTTCTTTTTTCATGCGGCAGTCATAAATCAGCAACAGTTCACCCACCAAACAACCAGAAGAAAAAAAGATCCTCTTCTAAAATGTAGAGATATGCTTAGTAAAACTCTTTTGCATCATGTTGTGTATACTTTTTACATGAATATATTGTAAATCAAAATAATTTATTCAAAAAAGAATCTTTATCATAATTTCTCTCATTATTCAGAGACCCAACTAACCGATCAATGATAAAGCCATTTTGATTTTACATTGAAACAAACCCTACTATTCCAGGAATGGACAAAGAAGGAAACACCTTCAAAGTAGTGTGGTTGTTGAAATGAGACCTGAAAAGTAATCATTTTTCAAACTAAACTAAACTGCTGAGGTGTGCTTGGCTAAATGAGCTCTGACTTTCTTCAAAAACACTGAATAGAAGAATTCAGCGATTGATTGCGAGGGGGCATGTGTAAATCAGTTTCATCCATTCAATAAGACTTTCCTGTTTTCTCCGCTTTTCTTCCACCTCTCTAAGTGGACATTTCTGTTTTGTCAGAGGCCGTTAGTGTAAACCTTGTGATCAATCAGCCCTTGTGGTTCAGTTGGTTCAGCACAAACAACTTTTACACTTTATCCAAAAAGTCTCTTCTCTCCTCAAACGCTGGAGGCTGATGGCAAAAAATAGCTCAGGAGTGTTTGTGCTCCGACCAAACTAATGCAAGTTTTTTATTGGCAAAAGGAGAAGTGAAACTGGAAAGGGCAGTTTGGTTGTCTAGGTGCCGCTTTAGCCAGTCTTTTGTTTTGAAGGCCCCTTTTTCTGGTGAATAAGTTGTGAGACGTCATGAACAAGAGAACAAAGGTACACAGAGTTGAAACTGAACACCGGAGAGATGTTATTAATAGATGCCTCGGCTTAACTTCTAACTGTGCGAAGACTTTTGATGTGTACTCTTGCTTTTTCTTTGTCCAGCCGAATGGTTGTCACGGTAACCTCACAAAGACCTCTTTATCCACTCTAAGTGCTCCTTCTCTCTTCATTCATCCTCAGCTATCTCCAGCACTCTATCTTGTGCTTTGCTGTTTCATCCCCTTGAACGTTAGCCGCAGCTTAGCATGCCATCAGAGCAATCATGTGACTCCGTAGTTACACAAGGTGGGGGAGACGAACTGTGTGCATCTTTGTGACCGCTTCAAAGAGGAAATGAGGAGATGCACGAGGAAAGGCATGTGGAGTATTTCCCTTCCTTTTGTATGCACAGCGCTGACATCACTAAGTTTCAGTTCTCCTAATGTGTGATGTCAGCAGTCTGATCTGATCTGGCCGATCAGCGCGGCTCATTAGGGGGCAGAGAAAATGGTGAGCAAGTTCAGAGTTCATCGAGGCTCGGTCCGAGTCAACAGCAACAAAGAAGTATTGATTGATTGTGGGGAAATACCCAGCTCTGTGTCGGCTTCACCTCTGAGATAAACTTAAAGGAACACATTTATCATGAACGTGACACACACGTTCAGGGACTTTGTGTACATCAGAGTCTGTAAGACTTGTATTAAATGCAGAGTCACATGTTTGTTTTTTGTCTTACTCAAAGCCGTTAATACTCTATCTCCTATTCACCCAGGTAATGATCTGTTTCTGGTAGCCGTCCATGAGCTTGGACACGCTCTGGGTCTGGAGCACTCCAACAACCCGCTGGCCATCATGGCTCCCTTCTACCAGTGGATGGAGACGGACAATTTCCAGCTGCCAGACGATGACCGACATGGCATTCAACAGATATATGGTGTGTGTGTGAGGGACAGAGAGTCTTTACATATTTAACAGATAAATAGATAAATAAATACCGGTTATTTTCTCTTGGTTCTTTCCCGTTTTAATCAGCAAAGTTGCTGCCGTGTTAAAAGACACTGTTAGGAAAGGATCTATTTAGGTACAAACATGTACAACATTTACAGTTCAAAATCATTCTGTACATGTAGTAAATATCTAATCTAACAACATAAATATCTGCGGCTTGCATAACATTTTTTTTTTTTAAATAGAGCGACTTATATGCAGGTGCGGCTTATAGTCCAGAAAATATGGTGTGTATATATATATATATATATATATATATATATATATATATATATATATATGTATATATATATACAATTAAAGTCATAGATAAGATAAGGAAAAATGTTTTTTACTTTCGTAGATTCTACTGTAGCTGCTCTTTTACCTTAAATGTGAGTTCATTCTGAAATAATGACTCCCTAATTCTTAACAAGAAGTCATTTGAATGCGTTTGTCCCAAAATGGTGAACTCTGTCATTATTTAATGAAACAAATAATAAAAATAGATTCATTTTTTTTTAAATTCCTAACTTTAAAACAAATGAGTTTCATATATTTAAACCTAAATTGGTATCGTTCTTTGGATAAAATGATGGCAGCTCAGTTTTCATGGAATAAGACGGATTAGATTATTCATATTGGTATCCTGGCCTGACTGCAGGTCAGCCGGACGGCAGCCCCACCAAGGCCCTGCCCACCGTGGTGCCGCGCCGGCCAGAGCCCCGGCCCCCCCAGTCCCCCCCCCGGCCCCCGGACCGGCCCAGGACCACCGACAGACCCGATCACTACGGGCCCAACATCTGCGAAGGGAACTTTGACACCGTTGCAATGCTGCGCGGAGAGATGTTCGTTTTCAAGGTAATGCTCTGAGCATCAAGAAGTTGATATATTTTTAATTTCAGTGTTACATAACAAACATCCCGTTTCATGGAGAGCTTTTCACGTTTAAGCTTTGCTTCCTTTGCAAAGGGAGTCTTCTGCCCTCAGCAAATCTGTTGTTTTCCCAGAAACGGATTAATACAAAGGGGACGTGCGTGGCCAACAAGTGGTCTGTTTTCAATCAGTTCTGTGTGGACTGTAAACCAGCAGGGCCGGTATTCAATTATGGGATGGAGCACTGTTAAAAGGGTGGGGCGTGATCAGGTGATTGCCTTAAAGAGCCTCTGGACCCACACAAAACATTCAAAAGGCATTAAACCTCACTGAGCATTTTCTTGTTGGCTGCTTTTGCCCTCAGCTGGATGCTATTAACTATTATACAATCCTTGCATTTGTGATGTTATGCAGTTAATTGCAGTGGTTATTTGTGATTTAAACACTATGTGCTGTGAGTAATTGTAGCGGTAACATTTACAAGTCAGTGATGCAAACATTCAACTTAATTGCTCTCATCACTGAGTTTACTGAATATTCGACATCAATAACAACTCTATATCCTGCTGTGTTGTTATCTGAGCTCAATTTATATGGTGATGATCTATTTCAGTGATTTTCAACCCCTGTGCTGCGAGACAAAAACTACAACAAAATAACTGTTAAAACATTATGCAGTGCAAGAGATCACAAATGGTTTTTTTTTCCTTTCCTTTTTTCTTTAAACACTAGCCTCCATAGTAAACCCTGGCCTTATCAAACACTCGGATCAGTCTTTGAATGTCTCCTTTCCTTGTTTTGGATGGACACTGAGCAGTAGCTGACGTCAGAGCTGACGTCAAGCATGTGGTCAGACGGTTCAAGGGCTTCGTCTCTCCCAGTAAAGTCTGTGTTCTTGGCTTTCATCCAAAATTATAAAGCTGGTCAGGTCCAAATTAGTCAGGTCCAGAGAGAACAAATTCATCATCTGCCAGTAGTTCTTAAAATACAAATTACCTGAGCAGAGTGAGTACAAGAACTTTTGATGGTCAGTGTGTTCAGATCTATATAATTAATTAGAAAAATGACTAAATCATCCTTTTCCTTTGTCAAATCCTTATTATTTATTTACTATGTTGTGCTCGGCGCAGTTGTACCGGAAACGTAATTGCATCTTCAGAGTGCTTAAACCACTTCTACTTAGCATAGTTGTGTATGGATAGAAGCGTTTGGACGATAACTTGCTATATTATTGTAAATGCGGTACAGTGTATCAACTAAACAGCCACATTAACGCAGACAAAGATGTCTTTCTGTCTACTTGGAAACAGCAGCACTTGCAGGTGATGACACAGCAGCCAACATATTTCTGAGAGGATGTGAGGGAAAATAACATGTCTTTGAGTGATCATAATTTACATATGAATGTTGGCAAAGTCTCAGCACAGTAGCTTTTTGTTACTGAGAGTACTTTATGGGAATTTTAGTGACGCAGAGCCACATATTCATTAAGTACAAGCGTTTAGTCACCGTATAACATTGAGTCTTTGTTTGTAATTCAGATGCATTTGACCTTATGTTGGCATAGAACAGGTAATATCTGTAAAATGCTATCATACAGTTGCATCACAGATACGTTATCTTTTCACTTTTTAAGCTTTAGATATTCTCTGCAGTATTTTTATATATGTGTGTGTGCGTGTGTAAGTAATATTAACATTAATGCAATAGGAGCTGTAAAAGGCATAATATAGAAAAACAGAACAAAAACTTGAGATGCAGCAAATTTGCATCTGCATTTATTCAATCTTTTATTCTCAATAGTTGCATGGTAAAGTAGTTTTTCTTATAAGGCGAAGGCAAAAAGGAGACAAGGGAAATATACAACTCAAATACACTTGTGAAAAGGAAAGTACACCCTCTTTGAACTTAAAGCAAAACGCTATCGGTTGGTGCAGTCCAATTTAAAATGGAACCGTATACATAGCCCTGCGATGCCCTCAGTGTTCTGAATATGTGCGTAATTATGGCAGGCAGCGCTCTGTGCTGCTAATCCTTTGCAGAAGCAGAATTGTTTTAGTTATAGGAGTGGGAGTGATGTGCTGCATGTCAGTGCGACGCTTTCCTCCATGGAGTCCCGTCTATCAAAAGAACAAAAAGACTGTCATTCTGCAGACGCATTCTAGTTTGTTTCTGAACAACACAGCACAAATCAGGATGTGACAAGTGAGCTGCTTTAAATATTGAAACACCCACTCTGAGTTCTGGTCTGATCTGCTGAGGACTGAAACGGACAGCTCAGCCTTGATACGGCCAACGCCGGGATGCTCCAGGCCACACAAACCCAGCAGCATCCAGTCGGGTTCAGCCCTGTACCGTTATCCTGACCTTCCTCCAACACGTCTCCAAGCTGTTCTGATCCATGCAGTGCAGCGCCGTCCTGTCTGCCCGCGTGTCCTGCATGAAGGACGAAACAAGGTGTGCTTGCCAAAAAGAAGCAGCACTGACACTTTACTGTTACATTATCCAGGAGAAGAAGGGCCTCCACTGAGTCGCCACTTCTGAAAGAGATGCTGGCTTCTGATGGAAATTATGTCAGCTCCCATGTGCACTGTTTGAAATAGATTTAAATAGTCACCAGACAAAGTGATAAGTTATTCTGTGTTTGGGTAGGAATTATGATAATTTCCATGATTTTGTTCTACTTACTTGACAATGAAGTCAGTGTTCTTTGTAACAAAAGTTTTGCTTAGCAAGCTGTGATGAACTGGGACGATGTTGTAATGAGGCGCTCTGAAGCCAGCAGAATAAAGTTTAACAGTTCACAGGCTGTCAGCGCTCTGCTTTTGTTAGTTTAGTGTCCAGTGGTTCTGGTCTGCAGCTTTACAACAGTGCTGTGTGACCTCAGTGAGATAAAATAATGAAAACCTAATGAGCTATGAAAAATAACAACAACAATACCTTTTGTACTACTGCTAAATCTAAGGACAATTAAAAAAGTCCAACCCTTACGTTCATGGTCATTTAAAGTAATTTTGTAGCATGTTCATGGATTTCAGGGTTTTAGATGCACATTATCCTCTTCAGCGGACTCTTGAGGGTCATCAAACATCCAATTAATGTGTTTGCAATGAACACATTTGCCAGTTAAATTATTTATTTATTTTGCAGAAAATAGTTGAACAATTATTGAACGTGTTGACTCTGTGAAGACTAAAAGAAATACAGCTTGTCATAGTTACTGTAACTTGTGAAAGGACTGGACACACTGGGGAACTTGCTCAACAACATGAAAATGTAAAACATAAAAAAAAAAAAACATCTCTTTTCAAGCCCCTAAAAACATGTCATTGTATTTGAAAAAAGCGTTCATGCATGACGGGACTCAAACAGAGTTGTAACTGTCGTCCCCTCAGGGCCGCTGGTTCTGGAGGGTGCGCAGGAACCGGGTCCTCGATAACTACCCCATGCCCATCGGCCACTTCTGGAGAGGTCTGCCTGGAGACATAGACGCGGCGTACGAGAGGCATGACGGCCGCTTCGTCTTCTTCAAAGGTAAGCACCAGGTTCCAGCAGACACTGACGCATGCTCCTCAGGAAACGATGAGCAGCTCGCTCACTCTTCTCCAGCCGTTTTCTGGGCATCACCAAAACCAATCCCTCATTCTAAAGGTGTAGAAGGAATCACATGTATGGAGACATTTTTTTAAATTCAGCAATAAATTAGGCAACCGATTTGTCGCCTTTCGTTCTAAGAAAGCTGGTATAGACTTTGTGTAACTGCGCTATAGTATGAGTAACAAAGAGTGGCCCAGAAATATGAAAAAGTTCATATTGAAGCTTTTTATGCCATGTCTGCAATCTGTGGTTACTTAGTGTGTTTCATACTGCATGATCCAGGTCTTATTATAAGTTAATCATTCCTACTCCTGGAAGAATGAGTTGATTTTTTTTTTTAAGGTAGAAATACCGTTTTCCTTTCATCTTTACATTAGAGATATTGCTTTTTTCCGGGCATATGGATATAAGTACGTATACCTTCAATATAACCATAAAATCTCTTACTAAAAATCCATCCACCATCTGGTTTGTGCATTACGATCTAAATAGAGCTATATTTCTCCATGGTAATCTCAAACCATCATGTCTTAACGCTATCATATTGTAGCATTAAAACAGATTCTGCCGCTCCTTCCATCTTTTGCAGATAATGTCGAAGATATATGTTACACGGTATCCATAAGAAAGCAGCAGCACATAATGAAATCTGCACACAGAGTATAAATCTTTTTTAAGCGCGGCTCTCAGGGAGTCCCTGAGAGCAGCTTGTCTTTTACAACGCTGGATAAAGCCGTTGAATGAAAGAGGAAGAAGTTAGCCCCTTGACTCTGGGAGCCACAGGCTTTGGGACAGCTGTTGGTAATGAGGAGCATGATGTCATCGGCGAGCCTCTCGGTGGGACACTTGGCTATTATCCATTAGCAGAGGAAGAGCCGGACAAAGGGAGGGGGCAGGAGAGAAGAAAGTAAGAACCAGCAAGGGGAGAGAAAGGTGGGCCGTCTCACCAATGGAGGAAACGATCGGGCCAGTCAGCCTCACTCCTCAGCCGTCTCTCATCCCATGCTTGTGGTCTTGTGACATGGGACAGATCTGATCTAAATACTCGGCAGCGGTCTTTCTTGTTGTTGAGACATTGGAAGGTGACATTTGGTCCATTAAGGAGACATTTCTCATCAATCCGGTACCAAGATTTCATTTATGATGAATATTATTTTTTTCCCCCTCTCTTTCGGAATGTAGTTTAGGCACCAAATATTAAGAAAATCTGAGATAAACTTGTCCAGGGTTGTTCCTGATCCTCACACCACATGTCTCTGAACAGGAAGAACACTGTTTAGCAGGTGGATGGATACTAACATAGTGACATGACAATCAGCTACACAAATGCTTTACTCACTTAACTTTATTAACTGTAATAATAACGTAATTGTACCAAGAAAGATTGTCATATTTGCCCAATATATACTTATAAGTTTGCCAAGATAATATAACAACTACCAATGTAAGTTTAATGGAACTTGGTTGAGAGTTTGACAGAAGCAGACGTACTGTAGGAGAAGAAGTAGACCCAGATTAAAACAAGACATTGGCCTCGGTGGAGGACACACACAGTTTGGTTACATGCACTAACAGAAAGTCAAATTGTTACCTTAATCCGACCGATATCAAAGTTTTATAGGCTTTGTCTACACCTGTAGTCGAAACGAACCGAAGATCTTGAGATCAAGCTGTTAGTGCCAGATAATGTGTCCTAATCCGAGTTATTCCGGTATGTGTACCAACCCACCCAAGTCCTGGGAGCGGGAATAATAACAGTCACAGCGTCACAACAACACGGCGACAGAAGAAGAGGGAAACTTTGCTGCATCTAACCTGCAACATGATCAGTTTAGTATGTACGACATATACAGAGCTGCTGCATTGTTAGCGTCAATTTTTTCGCATGTTGTCCTCCTTCGCGCTTGTTTACTAATTGTACCGGAAGAACACCGCACAAAACTGCGTGTGGCACCACCTCGCCTCGCAGAGTCGAACACACCTCACTCAATAATCGATTGTCTTTGTTACGAAATGGTGGTTGGTCGGACCCAGATGTAGGAGAGCAGGAGGCAGTTCCAAAAGAAACAAAGATTTATTAACAAAAAGCGCAGCTGAGCAGGATTTCAAAAACACCCGGACATGAACGTTACAAAGTACCAAAAACCTGAGCTGAAAACACGGAGGAACAAACAGTACGGACCAGCAGGGAGCAAGGGAAAGACAAGACCAGATATACACAAGGGTTAAAAGACACAGGCTTCAAAATAAAACAGGAAGTATCAAACCATAACAGTTTTCTCGCTCATGTATACTTGGATTTCTCGGAACCTCCAGTTTAATCCTGAGCTAGATTGTTGCCAATAGCTTGATTTATATCTGCATGTAACCGCACTGAGTGTGAATGCTTTCAAGGATGTTTCAGAATAGCTCCCATTTAAAACGTTTATATTCAGTGGACTAGCTACCAAGGCAGGCTAGCTCTGACAAGCAGGCTGGACTGTCTTCCTGAATGAACATCTAACTCAACTTAGCAAGGCCCTTCCAAAGCTCAAACCAGATGTCATCATCTGCAGTGAGTACAACAGGTCTTAGAATGGATCCTAGCAGATCTGATTGTTAATATACAGCACATAACAGTGACAACAGTCCCTGTAAATAGTAACACATGCTAAGAATGGCTGAGTTTATAAAGATGATGAGAACAAACTGAGCTTTGTCTCTTCCTTTTCTTTTGAAGTTGTATTTTTAATATCAACCCCCTAAATGAAGGCTGAAGACACCCTGTTGTCTTGAGCAGCAGGGTGTCTTCAGTCGGAGTCTTCTTCACACCTGCTGCAACCCAGACCGCTGCAGGAGATCCTCTCTGCCCACAGCAATAACCCTCTACACCCACTCTTTGAAGAGACTTAAATTACTTAAACTCATTTTCCTTCATGGATAAATAAAGTATTTTTGAGTTGAATTAAAGAAGTGTGGTAGAGGTGTGGTACTGTATAACAGAATAAAAGAATAAAGTTGGTCTTGTTATAAAGATGATGGATGGATAATGTTTCTGCTGAACATGAACTTTACCTAATATCGCTGATTTTGCAGGCAAACTTGGTTTATGCAGGTTTTATCCAAAACAAACCCAGTTATCACAGCAACAACACTCTTTATCCCTAGAAGAAATAGTAGACATGGAAATAGCCGTTAGTTCCCAACAGTACCAGGAAGTATGTCATATTACATCAGGGGGATGTAGCACAGAAACCCTGGGAAGTAATGTGTCAGCCTCATGTTCCCCCCCGATGCTAGGGCTGCTTTTATTTCAAACGAGGGGCAAGGGGCTGGAGGTGGGTGGACTGATGGCTGGTTGGGGAGAGGCAGATTAAAGCCAAAAAGAGATGTAATGGAGTCCCTTCATCTGACACGGTGAAAAACAGTCAAACCTTCCCCTCAGCAAGACGTTTGCTGCACCCTGACACGAGAGCAGCCGCTCCTGGCGGATAATTACAAGCCAAACCCAAACTCCCCAGTCCACGGCGCACTTGCCCCGCTGTGTCTTTAGATTGCTTGCCAGCAAATCATTACTGCATATTCTTATAATTTACAAGTGTGTGTGTGTAAAGATTGGTTTGGGTTCTGAGATTTTACTTATTCACAGTTGCCAAGAAAGGAAATGCATTGTGCTGCATTGAGAAATGCATTGCTTATGCATGTGTCTGTCTGTCAGGATGTGAATGTTTTAAGCTGCTCTGCAGTTTGCACATCTATATAATAGTCTACATGTCATGTACAGTACATTAACATTTCCCAGAGTCCATGATCAATCTTATCGTGACAAAAAGGATGTGATGCAATTCTCTCTTCTCCTCTCCTCTCCTCTCCTCTCAGGAAACAGATTCTGGGTTTTCCGAGAGGCAAACCTTGAACCGGGCTATCCCCTGGAGCTGCCTCACTATGGTCACGATATTCCCCACGACCGCATAGACACAGCCATCTGGTGGGAGCCGTCAGGCTACACCTACCTCTTTCAGGGTGACAGGTAGGCAAGACTCACAAGTTCAACTTCAGATCACTCACACTATTTGCATGACTTTGATACTGTTTAGCTACAAGCACACCGATGTACAGATGAAAGTTTGTATGCTTTCGCACAGTCGGGAAACTACTGTAGACTTTTATAACACTGTATTTTATGGGTTTTCATGTCCACCCTGGATTTGAAGATTATCAGCATTCTCTGATGCGTATTAGGTTATTTAGGAGGAAGATGAAAGGTTCATTTGAACGCCTCCTCCTTGAGAAAGTCATAAAAATATGTCAACTCTTCTGTTAAATGCAAACATCACTATAGTACTGACAAACTTACACAAAAAATAAGCACTTTTATGAAGCTCTGTCTGCATTACGTGTCTTTTCGTTGGTCTTTTACACAAAAATGATTTTATCACTGCATAATTAAATTACATATTTGATCACTGCAAAGTAAAAACTAAAAAACAAGCATATTTGATTGAACATGTACATATACAATCATGCAAAAGTGTGTACTCTTTCATTTACTCCTCTCATTTAATAATTAAAACAAGAAATATAGTTAAAAACAATAAAAACAGATCTGTGAGCAATACTAAGTACTACCTTAGTACTTCCATAGGATTCAAGAGGGTAAGTTCAGTCCAGGTGCTGCTGTTGATCATCCTCTGATGAATTGATCATAAGCAAGTGTGCACACCTCTACTACACAAACAGTCACTTAGTCAGATTTTGGGTCTGGACCTGCAGTGTCCTAACACAATGCCAAGAGAGGAAGACATAAGAAACTTTCTTAGATATGCAATTGCTGCTGAACATTTAATTGAAAAAGGTTGTGAAAAATAATTTGGAGTTCAATGTTCAATGTTCAGCGAGAATTATTATTCAGTATAGTTGACATCTTTCCCATGGGTGGATGTCCCAACAAATTTAGCACATGGTCAGACAGTGCAGTGCTTAAGAAAAAATCCCAAGAGCAACATCTCAGTCCCGACAAGCCTCACTGAGCTTTTTAATGTTAAAGTCCATGAAAGCACAACCAGAGGAAGATTGAACGAGTATGTTTTTTTTTTGTTTTTTATGGGTTTGCTAAGAGAAAGCCTCTTCTGTCTAAAAATAACAAATGTGTGCTTAACCTGTTTGCTGAGTAAAATGTATGTATCATCGTTAACAACTCGTACTTGGGTAAATAAGGAATTCAATTAAATATAGCTTGTTGTGTTATCATTTACAGACTTTACAATAATAATGCCTTATTTGGTCTGTTATTCTCATATTTATTATTCTCATAATATGCACAAACCTGGAAACCTTAAATATTTACATCAGAAATATAACATAAGTATTTCAGTTGAGGGGAACTTGCAGGGGTGTAAGTGTGAGTGATTAATTTAGATGCACTGCATACATCCTAGCCGTACGCAGTGTTTGTGAATTTACAGTCTGTTTTTAGTAAGAAGGTGATTTATGTGCAAATCATCTCCCAGATGTACAAAGATTTCATGAATAAACTCCACTGCATTGAACACAAACTCCTCTATATACCAGAGGCATCAGCTTCACAGCTAAAGCTGGTCAAAATTCAACGGGACGATGAACTAAAGTACAGCAGCATCTCTGCATCAGCATGGCTGAAAAGAATCAAGGTTAAGGAATGGCACAGATAAGATCTCAACGTAGTTGCAAATCTGCAGGGGGATTTTAAATCATCTGCACTCCATTGAATGCCCAAAGACCTCAATCTTATAAAGAACAATGGACCTGAATTCATTCACAATGAGGTGACAGATTTATAAAGATTTATACGGCTGAGTGGATCCACAAGCTTCTGATTCATGTTTTTTCTAGTTTTCAGTTTTGTTAAATAAATAATGGCACAGTGAAGAAAAGTGATGTTGTTCATCTGAGATGTATTTCCCATGGATTAGAAGAGGGGGGCTAACATGCATCACAACTGTCAGGCTTCACGTTCTCTTGTGCAGACAAGGAACAGATTCAGATGTGTTGTGGAAACACTTCTGGCATGAATGCTCTGTGTCAGGCCCCCAGATCTGAACTCAGTAGGAACTGCAAGTAGTCTGTTTTCATCTTGTTTGGACTGTGGATAAACAGTAACGAGCAGCCTGGGCTGCTGTGTGCAGGTACTGGCGCTTCAGTGAGCAGTCCCGCGCAGCGGACCGGGGCTATCCGAAGTCAATCAGCGTCTGGGGATCCTCGGTGCCTGCTACTCCCAAGGGAGCCTTCCTCAGCGATGATGGAGGTGAGATGAGACGGATTCAGGTTTCCCTCTTGGGGTGTGTACAGTATGTGTGTGTGTGGCCGACAGACGCGTCTTAAGCTCGGGATCAGGGTGGGGTTGGGCAGTCATCGGGAGTGGGAGGAAGGGAGGACATTTCAGTATAGTCGTTGTCCTCTTTTTTTTTTTGTCTGCATATATATTAATGGTTAATACCATGTTGGTAAAAACCTAAGGCATATATATATGCATTATTAATATATAATATATATATATTTTAATATATAATATATATTTATTTTAAAGAAATATTAAAAAATATATTAAAAAAAATATTATATATATATATAAGAAAATAATATATATATATATATATATATATATATATATATATATATATATATATATATATATATATATATATATATATATATACACACATATAATTTAATTTATTTTTTATTTATTTTATTTTTATATATATATATATATATATATATATATATATATATATATATATATTTATTTTATTAATATTAAATGTGAAAGGGAGGGGGGGGGTCGGGGTGGGGGTGAGGGGTGACATGCGCTGCTAGTCTATAACGCGAAAAACACATGGAAACGTCCTCTTTGCTTCACTTTGCTTGATTTTCGTGTAAATATATGAGAAGTCGTCTGCAGACACACTCCTTTCAAAGAAAGTGCAAGATGTTACATCACTTCTGTGACTTATTTATTCTCTACTCCCTGCATATTTCAGCGTACACCTTCTTCTATAAGGGTTCCAAGTACTGGAAGTTTGACAACCTCCGCATGAAGAGCGAGCCGGGCTACCCTAAATCCATCCTGAGAGATTTCATGGGCTGCAGCGTGGACCTGGATCCCGACAGAGACACGGACTCCGGACGCAAATACCCAGACACCAACCACCCGCCGGTCAACCCGGACGCGGGGCGCGACGGGGACAAGAACAAAGAGCAGGACGGGAAAGACGGCGAAGGAACGAACGGAGACACGGATAAAGGGACAGACCCCGACAAAGACGAAGACTACCGCGAGGGCCGCGAGGAGGACACCAACGAGGTGGACGTGGTGCTGAAGGTGGACGACAGCGAGGAGCGGACCATGAACATTCTGATGGTGACCATCCCGCTGGTCTTGGTGCTGTGCATCCTGGGACTCATCTACGCCATCATCAACACGCTGCAGAGCAAAGGGGCGCCGCGGCTGCTGGTGCACTGCAAGCGCTCGCTGCAGGACTGGGTCTGACCCGCCGACCGAGGAGGCTCGGGACTGTGAACTTGAATCAGACTGTCGATACCTCCCCTCCTCTAATCTACGCCTCTCCCCGGTCAAACATATGTCTCAAGTGTGTGTGCTCGGCGCGCCTGCAGCTCGTAGTGTAGTAGATCCATGCAGATACATGTACTGATGCATAGGCATACACATACTAAAAGCAAGCATACATTATGACACACACACACCACCTAAACCTCCTCCTGCCTCCCATGGTGCTCTACAAAGCAGTGACTGTAGTCTATTTATATGAAAGAACTTTGCACATAGTTTTTTTTTTTATGTTTTGTTTTGGTTCATTCTGTGTGACTTCTTGTTGTTGTTATTGTTTTAATTTCTAAACCAGGAAGGCCATTCTATTCTCCCTCTCTCGTTTCTCTACGGTCCTCCCCCTTCTTCTAATCTCAGCAGGGACTTTTTCCTTTCTGATAGCTTGACATCTGCTTATGTCATCTCTCCTAGAGTGTGATTGAGTAGTGCTCTCTCCTAGCCCTGATTGTCTGTCGTTCCTTCCTCCCAGCCATATAGCACGTCAGTCACAGAGCAGCAGGTCGGAGAAAAGCCATCGTAGTTTACAGTGAACCCATCGGCTCAGATCTTACTCTCAAAAAAAAGAGGCGGCTTGATCATTTGATGTCATCCCTAACGCGGCCGGCTTCAAGAGAACCGTGTGACGCTTTGTGGAAGTGACATATTTGTATTTTAAATTGAGGAGATCAACACTCTCATGTCTGCATGCAGAAGAAGGAGCAGCAGGCGGCTAGCGTACGTCAGCGTTGAGGCTAGAAGCAGCTGCCGCGCTGGTTCAGCCAATCACTACCTTGTTTCTTACAGTCGTGCAGGATCCTGGTTAGGGCTGGGCGATTTTGGACAAAAATGAAATCCCGATTTTTTTCTCTGAAAACCCGATTTTCGATTTCGATTTCGATTTTTTTGGTAAAACTACAAAAGACAATGGAATAAATTGTTTTAAATTTGAATGAAGTGCAATTGAAAGATACTGTAAATCCTCTTTGAGTTTAGTAAAGTGACAACATTTACAATTTTCTTGACCAAATAAAGATGACTAGACGAGCTCTGTCTGTAATGCAGCTGCAAAAAAGGAAAATCGATTTTCCGATTTTCCTTTTTTTAACATCGTCTTGATTAATAAATCAGATTTAGATTTAAAATCGATTAATCGCACAGCCCTAATCCTGGTACATCATAAATTTGGCAGACAAATATTCTGGGTCATAAAGAGTATCAGCAATCTAAACATGACATTGAAATGATGCCTTTAAAAGAAGACGCAAGTTGTAATAGGTTCTTATTGTTATTCATCTTCAGACTGCTATAAAGCCTTATTTTCCTTCCTAATCTTCTGTCCACGCAGCTGGACACTGGGTCTTTGTGCTTTCTTTCCCTCACTCCAAAATGATTTAATGACCTGCCTGGCTTAGGGGTAAACAGACCGTGTTTTCAAGTGCGGGGCTCGTAATCAGTGTGGCTCTTTTCTGTCAGCAGTGAGACACTTTTTTTTTTTTTTTTTTTTTGCTGCAGAGGAGATTGACTAATAGGTAATATAAAAGGTTAGCTCACTGTGAAATTAACACGGGAGAGAGAGGGGGCACTCGTTATATGTGTGAGACATTAAAGAAGAGCAGCAAAGCAAAGCCAACACCTTAAACGTGGGCAGGGGCAGGATGCAGCTTCGGACCGGCAATTTGGATTTTATTTTAATGAAAGAAGAGAGTAAAAGCACCTTTTGTGATGGTTGGTGGGCTGATGGTTATAAATACCAGGGTGGGCTCGGGCCATGATGGCTCACATGAGCTCACACTAATCCTCTTCATCAAAAACAGCAGGTGCGTGAAAACGCAGTTAACCCCCGAGACCTTTCACTCCCAGAATCAAAACCCTCTCTGCTTTTCTTTCATCTCACGAGAACAAAGAAAGAATGAAGACCGGCGCAAATAAGGATATCAGCTCCCTTGACCACTCATTATATCGGCATTAAAGCGCTGAAGTGGTGCATTCTGGACGGTTTAACTTCTCTACTACAAATCAACCTGTTCAGACGTGGAAGTATTTTTATTTCACCTAGAATTGACTTTCAAACACTAGTTATCCTTAATTTGACTTCCCAGTTTAGTTAAAAACCAAAAGTAGTGCTGCTTTTCCCAAAAAAGCATTGCAAAACAGTTTTGTGTAAAGTGGTGATGGCTGTTCCACTGTTACATAACAGTCTAAAGCAAAGATATCGCTCTTTAAAAGGAGGGAGTTTTTTAATTCTTATCTCATCAGCTGTGAGTTGAGTGAAGTCCGACTTCAAATCTGAACTGTGAATGGGAGGAAGGCTTATCTTAGCTGGCACTAAGAGGGCTGCTGCCATTCTGGGGGGATGACGGCTCAGGTTACACAGATGTGGACGGGGAGTGGAGAGTTTCCTGCTGCTGAAACCAAGGAGGAGGAGGAGGGGGGCTGGAGTCAGGGACGCTGACCTCGCCTCCCTGAGTTTGCAAAGTTTGTATCTCAGAGAGAGGCGGGGGGCGGGGGGGGAGGAAGAACAGAGAGACGGGGGAGATAGAGAGAGGGAGGAAAGACTGGCAGCAGCTCATGTGACCTAGATTCTCCTCCGGGCCCATTAGCGGCGCCGGCCCAGAGGGAAACTTCAGCTCACACCCGGCAGTTACAGTAGAACCCGCTCTTTGCCACCGTTGAACCGGCGTCACTCCTTTCACTGTCACATCCAGAGAGATAAACGGGTCTCGACCGGGGAAGACGGTTGAGACCGGACAGAAGGGAAGGCAGAACCGTCTCCACCAGTCCTGAGATTGATCCGAGGGCCGGTCGATAGCCGTTGCCGGGAAACCGTATCCCGTGTCTATCACTCCCCTCATCATTGAGGTCTTGTGGAGGGGGGAGGTTGGCGGACGCAGCTAATCAGCGTTAAAAGCAGCCCTACCTCCTCTGCCGTGTCCTCTCCCCTCCCCACCCCTCCACTGGTCCATCAGCGAGGGCTCAGACAGCCGCGTGTCTGGACAGACTCACAAAACTGCACACTCACTGCACTAGACACAAAGTAGTAAATGGAGATTTTATTTATCTGTAACCTCCAAACAAGCTCTTCAAAGTTGAAGAAGCCGAGTGCGCCCGAGTTTGCTGGAAACTGTGTTTTTTTTGGGAGTGAATCAGCGGTTTGAAAAGGCTCAAACCTGAAGGTGCCGCCGCTCATTGTCTCGGGAGTGGAAGAGATGTACTGAGAGGGTCAGAAAAGAGAGCCGTCAGGGCTGATTGATGCCTGCGTGAGTGCCGTGTTCAGTTAATCAGCTCCACTCTCCATCAGCGAAGGCTCCTGATAGTAAATCTCCCACCCTCTCTCCATCCCCACCCATCTGCATACCCGGCCCGGCCCGGCCCCGCCGAGCCGAGCCCGGGGGGATCGTAACAATAACAATGGCCTTCTCTCTTTCACTCCTTCTCCTCCCTCTCTCTCCTCCGTACACACAGCACTCTCACAAACAAGTGATTGTCTCCGTCAACCCCCTCCCCTCCCCTCCCCCCGCCCCGCTCTCCGATAAGGAAACTGGTCCCGGCCTCACAGCAAAGCCTGTTTTCAGATTTGCCGGTTTGTTTCCAGGAACGCGTTACCTGTCAGCTTTTGCGGAGACCCTGAAACAGGACGTGACAGTCAGATTTTTTAATGTTGCATAACTTGAAGTCCTTTTATGTTTACTCTGAAGTAAAAGACCCTTGATGCGAGTGTAGGTAAGGTGAGACCTGCAGAGCTTCTCCGAGCTTTCATCCCTCTCAGGATGTGTCTCTGTAAACATTGCACACTGAGCATTCCTGCCTCAGCCTTGAAGCTCCGGCCCTCAGCTCAGGCTCCACGTCTCTTTCTCTCCCTCTCTCGTCTTTTATGTCAGGAGCTCCACAGTCGCTCAGAAAGCAGGAATTCTAGTCTAGGATTCTGTATCCTGTAGCTTTTTTAAAAACATTTTTTCTTCTGCCACTTGTGTATTTCCACACTGTCAAATATTTTGCGAGTTTCAGCGCTGTGTGAAGTCCAAACTCTTACCGCGTCAGATCAACACAGAGAGGACTGAAAATTATTTAACAAAAAAAAAAAACACTGAACATTGCAGGCCGTTTTGGTTTCAGCCGCACTTCAGGGAACTGTGCGGCCTAAAAGGACGGTGGCTCGCCCAGGTGTTTGTTTTTTTTTTCTCCCAGAATGCATCTCAACTCGCTCACTGAGCCCATCCACTCTGAAACCACTAATGTTTAAACCGCCGCTCCACTAACACGTCCACTCAACATGGGGGTGAAGCGGGAGGAAGACAGGAGCGCATCAGCACTTATGTGCTTCAGACGGACACTGAACTGTTGAGAGGCTACTGAAGAACACGTCTCCGTCCACTAGTTGCAGCTACAGTAGCCAGTAGGGTTTGGTAGTGATTTTCTGGAAAAAAAACAAGAAACTTCAGCATCATTCATGCCCGGAATGAGATGAAGGGGGAAAGGATTGCATTAGGTGATCACATTAAATAAGGTTGTTTTATGTAAAATATATTTTTTCTTATTTTAATTTTGTTTCACTTTTTTTTTCCAAACTTGATTCTTTTTTTTTTTTGTTAATAACATTCCAAATGGTGTTTTGGATTTGTTCTGAGGGTGTTTGTTTTTCTTTAGAAAATGTAAGATTTTATACACTTGTGTTGTGTGTTCACCTCTAGTTGAGTGTGTTAACAAGCCATGCTGGACATGTACACATTAAAAAAATGCTCCGAAAAGTGATGTTTTAAGCTTTTTGTGGAGTCGCTGAAGCAGCAAAAGAGCTTCACGTGTGAGAATATAGAGCTCAGAACTCCACACACACACACACACACACACACACACACACACACACACAGCGCACACACCCTTCACTTTTCCTGCGGTGAGGTCAGTGTCCAGAGGGCCCAGCTTCCTGTCTCACACAGGACAGGCAGCAGAATGGCCTTATGGGCCGTGGGAGGCGGGGCGGGGGTTCTGGCGGCCCGCCAGGAAGCCACATGAGTGAGGAGGAAGTTACCGAGCCGCTTGAAACAGCCTATAAGAAAAGCCAACAGGCAGTGGTGTCACACTGGGAGGAAATGCATTGTTCACTGCGCCACCGCAGACCTCAGACACGCAGTTGCAACAGCGACATGAAGTGACACCTCGTCTCCTTCGTTCATCGCACAGCATTTACAGTCTGTTTAGAGACTCATCTGAATTACAGATCAGTTATATTGGAGACAAGCACACATGTTTAGTGTATGTGTGTCTCAAACTCTCAAAAGGGGAAAAAAAATCCCTTGTTCTGAGCTTGAATGGATGCAGTTGAGTGTTTGAAGTTTCTCTTAACTCAAAACTGTTGAAATAACACGACTCGTCACTGCAAAACTGATAAAACAGGAGATGAGTGAGTCAGATTTTTCAGGGAATTGTGACATCACAGACCAAGATCAGAGTAAATTTAATCTACTCCCATGTTTCTAATTTCCACGCAACTCCCAATGACGAAGCATTTGCAACAAAGGAGTGCAGAGCTGTAGCCCTCATGTCAACAGACACACACCTCATGGAAAAGAGAGTCAAGTGCAGCAGAGCCGGAGACACCATCCCTGTAACCAGCTGCTCTGACCAGAGGCATAGAGTCATGGTTGAAAAGGATGATCTGTGGCCGTTTGGCCAACTCATGATACAAATAAACATTACGGTATCAGCTGACCGTGTTAACGCTTGAAAAAAAGAGTAAATGTCTCCTTTAAAACATGTACACTGACTACAGTGAAGAGGATCCTGTAAAGATCGGTCCGTTTAGGCCAAGTCAGGATTTTCCTATGCACAAACCTTTAGGGTTCTGCAAACGTGCACATGGTTTTATTCTCACAGTTTGGAGAAATGCTGCAGAAGTGTTCCACATGCTTGCACAGCAGTAGTTTTTGAGTCTTCGTGAAGATAACAAGGTAAGGATAAAAAATGATTTAAAAGAAAAACCTGAGGGCATCGTCTAATCTCACAGTCTTGTTCTTTTTTTCTTACATCCATGTTGTTTTCCTGCCCTTGTTTGTCGATTTCTTTGAAGGAGGTTTGTGTTCATACTTTGACACACTAAGATGTCAGCTGATGCTGCGTGAAACACTACGATCTGAACTTTAAATGAGCCGACTTGAAGCTAAAATACAGATTTTCTATCCAAGCAGTCATTCTGTCCTCTGGTTCAGGTGTGGACCGAACATCTTAGCTCATGTCTGCTACGGGCTCAAATGCTCCTATTTTCAGATGACGTTCGGTTATTTAGAGCCAGCCAGTCAAAGGAAGTGTAGAGCCAAGCTCACAAATGACCTCATCGTGCTCCAGCTCATCAGCTGTTCAGGCAGTTTAACACGGGGACTCTTAAAAGCCGGGCGTCCGCCGACTTCTCCAGGCATCACATGCAACAACCAGGTTTAGAGATGCATCATCGTGGTTTCATGCTTTAGAGTCAGGCTCTTCACTTACTGTCGAACCTGCAGCAAAACCCTCCAGCTTCATAGTGACCTACTTTTAAAGATGCGCTCCTTACAGCCATCAAGTTTTTTGTGTTTTTGTTTGTCACATTCTTCCGTGCTTTTTGTAAATAGGCAGCTTTAATGGTGCGTGTCCTGCGAGCAGATAGCGCCGGACTGTGACCTAGTTTTACACAATGTTTACATGCTTTTAATACCTTCCTGCTGCGCATGTGAAGTTTAGGCCTGGTTCAGGCGATGCCTCGTTAACTCTACCTGCTGCACTTATCGCCACGCACACCCTGTGGAGCTCTCTAATTGCTTGCAGTCATGTCTTTACCCTGGATAGATAATTAACTCACTTTTAGTCCCACATCCCACACACGCACGCACGCGTCACAAGCAAACATGGACATCCGGGACATGGAGGTAATTGCTGCAGACATGCACCTGTTGTGCAGTCTTTTGATTGCTCCTCTGGGACCGGCTTTTAAAACCTTTTCATTAAAAAAAAACCTGCTTTCAACAAGTAGTTTTCATTTGAACATTAACATGACAACATCAATTTTGCTCAAGACACCACTTCAAGTAAGCGTATCAAGACTTCCAACTCCAAGACTCGCAGATGATAAATCCCTCACCCTCACCTGTGTTTGTAGTATCAAAGGCGGCTCAAGCAAGAGACAAGACAAACAAAAAGACATCTGGATGAAATCTTGTGAGCTGGAGTAAAGCACCATCGGGAATGTGCACCAAATAGATTTTATGGTTTAAAAAGATAATCATCTAAAGCCCGTTCAGAGAGAGACTGTGGTGTTGTACTGATTTGTACAGTTTAACTGTTTTGAGTTAATCTAACATTCAGCGGGCTGTTTGTTAGATTGCATATTTGTGTTCTTGTGGACTTGTGAGATGCGATCAGTCACAGCTCAAGTACTGATCCTGGTGCAGTCCTGGGGCTGGATTCACCAATATGTTCTTAAGAACCATCTTAAGAAATGTCTTAAGATCTTAAATTAAGAAGTTCATAAGAAAGTTCTTAAGTGCAATTACTCAATATTTTCTTAAGAACCGTCTTAAGAACTGTCATTTCTTACGAATTTCTTATTTTTCCTACTTAAGAACTTCTTAAAATGTCATTGCATTGCACGCGCCAACAAACAACATTTATATATAAATATATTATATATACAGGTAGTTTGGTCTTAACCGTCAGTCAATCACTAAACATGGAGAAGGAGAAAAAGAGATGCAGGAACTTTTCAAGGTTATGGTGGATGAGATTAATGTGTTGAAAAAAAAATACTATTGGGGAAAATTAATAATAATTAACTACCACGCTAACTAACATGCTAACAAACAGTTAACAGGCTCTTTGTGTAATTAATTACAAAGTATATCCTCAAACTATGACCTACTAGTGTAAACGTGTCTAAAATGTGCTGAAAAAGGTGATATTAGAGTCTTACCTTTTCACAGAAGACATTTTAAGACAGGTCAAGGTTGTCTTAAAGTTAAGAAAAAAGTCAAGAACAAATTTGAGAACTTTTATTTCAAGAATAACATTTATTCTTAAGTTTTTTCTTAAGAAGAAACTTAAGAAGAAAGTTGAGAAAATACTTAAGAACTTTTTTGGAGAATAGCCTATGACTTCTTCTCTTTTTTCTTCTTAAGACTGAACTTAAGAAAAGAATTACACTTAAGAAGATTTTTTTTCTTAAGAATGTTTTGTGAATCCGGCCTCTGATCTACATCAGACATAGTAAAGTCCCCTGATAGCGAGTGGGTTTGGTTTTAGTGTTGGTTGGTGCGATCTCTAGGTTGTAATGTGCAGATCAAGCAAATGGGACTTCAAAACTGTTTTCTCCATCATCGTCATGGTGGTGAGTGAGGTTCTCTGCAATTGGACGCATCGTGTCACGGGTTATTGTTGAGCATTTAAGCTGAACATGTTTTAGCGGTCAGCACGGTGGCTTGGTGGTTAGCACTGTTTCCTCGCAGCAAGAAGGTTCCCGGTTCGACTCCCAGGCCCAGCAGGGTCTTTCTGTGTGGAGTTTGCATGTTCTCCCCGTGCTTGCGTGGGTTTCCTCCGGGTACTCCGGTTTCCTCCCACAGTCCAAAAACATGCATATTAGGTTAATTGATTCTAAATTGCCCGTAGGTGTGAGTGTGTCTGGTTGTTTGTCTGTATATGTGGCCCTGTGATGTGTCCAGGTGACCTGTCCACCTGACACCTGAAAATAGCTGGGATAGGCTCCAGCAGACCCCCGTGACCCTGCAAACGATAAAGCTGGTATAGATAATGGATGGATGGATGGATGGATGTTTTAACTTCACCGTGCAGGATCTGGACACCCACTGTCTTGTCTCCTATATGAAAGGCCCTTTTTGCTAAGGCCACGTTTACACCGGGTATTTAAAAAAACGGATATTTCCCCCTCCACGTTTTGAAAAATACCATCATTTACACGAACCTGCATAAATGAGCTTTTAAGGGGTGCTATGAGCCAAACCTACAGACGGCAGGGTAACGAGAAGCATAAAGTCATGCTAGCCAATCGGAATCCTGGAAAAAAACATCAACAAATGACACGAGTAACTTCCAGTTACTTCCAACAGGTTGCACACATGACGCTGGTGACGTTCTGAAGCCTAAGGCCCAATCCCAATTCAACTTCACTCGCCCTTCTTTTCTCCACTCGCCCTTCTTTTCTTCCCTAACCACTAAAAAAGAAGGGGGAGATTTTAGGGCACTTGAAATCTAGGGCACTTGGCCCAGGTGCCTGTCCCAATTCTCCCACTCCCCCTCGTTTTCATCCCTACCCTGATCAAAAGCTGTTTTAATTTCAGCTGTAGCGCTGTTAATATGGCACTTTAATACGTTTTAATATTTTTTCAGGCTCAAAAGTAACCGTTAAGATCCCCAACCTGGGCTCAGTTTATCCAAATAACGCCTGTTAAGAAATTTGACTCGACGTTTTCGGAGATGAGAAGAGCCGCCGCCCCCGGGGAGCAGCAGCAGCTCACAGCCGAGGGGACAGACGTGATCGCTGGGTCAACCCAGCGCCGTCGTCCCGGGAGAGAAACCTGCAGCTCTGTTGAGAATTACGCTGGCTGAAATAAATCATTTAGGAATATGTTGGTTTAATAGATGAAATCTAACAGTTGTAGCTACGCCTGTTAAGAAATTTGCTCAGAAATTTCGAGATTTCTGTCTGCCGGCTCCAGAGCTTGGGTCCGCGTTAAATCGACGCAGAGGGTACGGCGTACGGCGCACGTCGCACGTACATCGACGCAGAGCCTACGGCGAAGGTTACATAACCTACGCCGTAGGCTCTGCGTTGGTGTAACGTGGACCATAAATCCCTTTATTCTGGCGGGATCTTCGGTAACTTTATCTGAAAGTGTGTAAATTACCCAGATAACAGCTCGATTACTTGGTGGTTTCTGAAAACTATTATATCAGAAACATCCAAAACAAATCTGACGAGTCACAGGATTATTTCTCTCTATTTCTCACAAAAAAATGCTTGCTCCCTTGGTCACAATCTGAGACGACTCTGCCTGTCTCTCGGTCGGCGAGTCAAATCGACGCAGAGCCTACGGCGTAGTTTACGTAGCATTCTGGGAAATTTTCATACCCCCTCGCTCGCCAAGTCAGAATCTGAAATCCCTCGATTTGAAGGGGCTATTCTCAGCCCCTAGCCCTCGTTATGCCCCCTCCCCCTAGGTGAAAAGAGGAATTGGGACACCACTACCCTCACAGGAACGCGCAAAATTTAGGGCGAAGTGAAGAAAACGAGGGCGAGGGGGTCAATTGGGACGCAGCCTAAATGTCAGTTTCTCTCTGTTTACAAGCAAACGTGAAGACAGAGTTTTTGCAAATCTCCACTTTGGCCGGAGTTTTCAGAAAATTATCGTTTTTGGTGACTTTGAACTTTGTTTTCATGTAAACAAACGTCCATGAAAAAAACACAGTTTTTGCTACGTGTAAACGGGGCCTAAGTCAGTATGCTGAAAGCTTGAAGATGCACTATGCACGTAATACTCTGTCCAGTCATGAAAACACTGAGGCCGTACAGCTTCCTGCCATCCTCCGACGTTCCCCATCTCCAAACCTGCCCCGTGTCGTACTGACAAACAGCCGTAGAAATGCACCCTGCCATGAGTCTCAAAGTACTTTGGGAGCAATTAGCACGAATAGCAAAGACTCCAGCGCATGTACTCGTTGTGGAGTTACTGTCAGCACACGTTTGCTTGATTTACACTCTGTGGACTGATTTTGTGAAACACAGCAGCATGAATTTCCCAGGTGATGAGAGCCGGAGTTACAGGAGTAACTTTGATTAGTGGGTGGGTAGCGGATTAATGCAGGGATTGATGCAGGGATTGATGCAGGGATTGATGCAGGGATTGATGCAGGGCATCATCACCAACGGATGGACAGCTGTGAGCACCAGGACCTGTCTCACCGCCGTCTCTGTCATACGTAGTCGTGTTACAGCCTCTCGCTGAAGGTGGTTGGGATTAACAGCCAAGATCACCATGAGGGGGAATAACCGCCAGCGGACACATTGCATTTTAACGACTGTCTGCATTTTAATTTCTAAAAACATTATGGAAAAACTATAAAGGTTTTATGTGGCATTTAAGGATAAAAAGGCTACATTATGGTTGTCATGCAGCTGTCTCACTAAGCTAACCCAGTTACTCATTGCTGCTCGCAGCCAAGCATTTACATTTCTCTCTTCACAGATAAACTGATGCTTTTGTTCGTCATATCTAAATGTTTTTCTCTTCGAAACGTTCATCTTTGTGTGTCTGCAACTTGTTG